>NC_028639.1:70882481-70922016 GCF_001406875.1 Solanum pennellii
TTGTGGACAGATTGACTAAGTCTGCCCACTTTATCCCTGTGAAGTCTACTTACAGGGCCGAGGATTACGCGAGACTTTACATTGATGAGATTGTGAGATGGCATGGGATCCCTTTGTCTATTATTTCAGATAGAGGAGCTCAGTTTACTTCGCATTTTTGGAGATCTTTCCAGAAAAGCTTAGGCACGCAAGTGAAACTTAGCACCGTCTTTCATCCTCAGACGGATGGACAGGCAGAGCGCACCATTCAGACATTGGAGGACATGTTAAGAGCGTGTGTGATTGACTTTAGAGGTAACTGGGATGACCATCTACCTTTGATAGAGTTCTCGTATAATAATAGCTATCACTCCAGCATTGGGATGGCACCATTTGAGGCATTGTATGGTAGGAGGTGTAGATCTCCAGTTGGGTGGTTCGAGGTTGGAGAGTCATCTATTTTGGGTCCAGAGATCATTCATGAGGCCTTGGAGAAAGTTAGGATGATTAGGGACAGGTTGGCTACTGCTTACAGCCGACAGAAATCATATGCAGACAACAGAAAGCGACCCTTAGAATTTAACGTTGGTGACCAGGTTTACTTGAAGATATCGCCTATGAAAGGGGTGATGCGATTTGGTAGAAAAGGGAAGCTTAGTCCGAGGTATGTGGGGCCATATGAGATCCTACAGCGCGTGGGTGGGGTGGCCTATGAGTTAGCATTGCCTGCGGAGCTAGCTTCTGTTCATCCAGTCTTTCATGTCTCTATGTTGAAGAAGTGCCTAGGTGATCCAGCATCAATCCTACCTGTAGAAGGTTTGGGGGTTGGTGAAGACTTGTCCTATGAGGAAATACCTGTTGAGATCTTAGACAGACAGGTCAAGCGGCTGAGGAACAAGGAGATTGCCACAGTGAAGGTATTGTGGAGAAACCATCTTGTTGAGGGTGCTACGTGGGAGGCTGAGGCCGACATGAGATCCCGATATCCACATCTTTTCAACTCTTGAGGTTAGGCTTCCTACTCGTAAGACTATAGTTCCTTATCTCTTCGTATTTGTTGCTATTGGCTGATTGTACATAGCAATTAAGTTATGATCTCATTGGCATTATGAGGTGTAATGGTAGTGTCATTCGGGGACGAATGTTCCTAAGGGGGGGATAATGTAACGATTCAAAAAAAAAGAATTATATAAATAAGAATAAATAGGTATTTAAGGGCATAATTGTCCTTTCACGTTTTAAATGAATAAATAAATAAATAAATAAAACAGATTTGTATTTATTTATTTTAAATGTTATTTGACTAATTCTTGAATTAGTCTCCTAATCCAATTAGTCCTCTCTCTCTCACGCTTCTTAACTCCCTCTCTCACGTTCTCCATCTTCCTCACATTATTTCTGCCAAAATATCAACAGTTTTCATGCTTGAAGAACTAACAAAAATTTTTAAGCAAAAGAAAAAGTAATCAAAACGTCAAGGCTAAGAGAGGTTTGTCGAGAGAGGTGTACGTTGAAGTGAATTGGGGGTGGTTTAGAGGAGTTTTCCGGGCAGCAACATTTAAAGTTTGAACTTCGATTAAGGTATGGGTTTCTCTCATGGAATTCTTTCTCCAAGAGTACTTTCTTTCGAACGTTTCTTAAACTCTTGAAACTAAGGTTGTTCCCCTTCGTATGTCCTTGTCCTTAGCTCCCTAACGAATTTGTAGGATGGGTATGTTGTGCTGCTAGATTTTTGCATGAATGATGTGTTTAAATTTTGTGTCTTTCGGAAAGTATGAAAGTATATATGTATGTATTTGTGCAAGATTTTGACCATGACTTTAAGTCTTTCTTTGGCATGTTAATAGATTAGAGATTACTCGTGTTTTATGTGCAAATAGAGGCTCTTAAAAGCTTGATGTTCACTTGTTGAAATGCTATAAATTTTAGTTAAACAAATGACCAAATCATACTTTTAACTTGTCTTAAGAATCCTACCGAACGACAAATAAAGAGGTGCTTAAAAGTCCCGTAAATCGCTTCATAAAAATGTGTAACAAAGTTCCAGAATCTGGAAATTCGCTACAGGTGAATTCTGGAAATTTTGGGTGTCAAAAAAATTAAATAAAAATAGGCGAGGTCTGCAGGGATCGAACCCGAGACCTCACCAAAGTAAGACAAAAAAAAAAAAAGGAATGTGCCAGGCGGGGCTCGAAATGGGGGCTGGGACCGGCGAAATTCGCCAAGAAAAGAAATAAAAAGGGGGCTGGGGGGGATCGAACTCGCGACCCCCAGCCACACGCGAAAAAGAAAAAAAAAAGAAAAAAAAAACGTGAGGCGTGGGAATCGATCCCACGACCTCAGTAGGAGAAAATTAAAAAAAAAATATATGAGGTTGTGGGGATTCGATCCCATAACCTCACTGTAGATGCTTTTTTTTTATGAATTAAAGAAGGAGGGGCTGTGGGGGTTCGAACCCACAACCTCCCTATTCAAGCGAATTCAATAAAAAAAAAATAATAATAATGATAAATTAAAATTCTAATTAAAGTTGGAAAATTAATTCTCTTATGTAAAATATTGAGATTTAATTTAGAATTCTAATTAAAATAGAATATTAATTCTTTTATGTAAATATTGAGATTTAAATTAGAATTCTAATTAAATTAGAAAATTATTCTTTCATGTAAATGATTGAAATTTACTTTAGAATTCTAATTAAAATAGAAAATTTATTATGTCATGAAAATGTTGAGATTTAATTTAGAGTTCTAAAGTTATAAATGTTGGAAATAAAATCAATGAAAAATATAAATGATATCCAAATAATTCAAGATTTGGGTTCCCGTGCCCAAAACCTCCGTATTGATACATAAGTCATACGTGAGTAAAATATTCAAGGATAATGCCATCTACTTAGATCAAAAATTTAGATCTTGGTATATATATATATAAATACAAGATACATAAGTCTTGTAATACATAATCTTAGGAAAATAAGAATCACTTAACGAATTATAAATGAAGCCCCGTGGCTTGTATGTATAGACAAATAAGTTTAACATACGTTCAAATTAAGTGAACCTAAGATATACGTAATGAAAGGAAGAATGTGGTGACAACCATGATGTGAGGCTAATGTATATGATGAGAGCAATCTCAAATGAGCCTAAGTAAAGGGTACCAATACGTACTCACCAATGAGAGTGTAAGATAATGAAGAGATCAGTCTCAATGAACACTCTAATGACAATATTGAGTTTAAAACACTTAATACTAATGATGAGATGAGAAATCATCTATTGAGCTATGATGTCCTCATACTAGAAGCCAACTTCCATGATGTATGAGTTGAATGTAATGGAACTTTATACCGAGCACCGATAGGCTAGCTATGAGCGGTGATGCCTTCTTTCGGGAAGGGCGGAGGTTCACGTAACTCTCATGAGATGAGACCGTCCGGCTTGCCGGGTATGGGTCTCCATATATCTCCTAGTCTTTGAACCTATATTGCCACTATAGGGATCTGGCGGGGTTAAATTCCCATAAACGCTAGCATGTTATTGAATCACTTTGGCCGGTGATTCCACCTCTTTTCGGTGTGGGGGAGACACTGGATTTCATGATGCTCACATGATCTATGTCGGTTAAAGTTAAAGTTCCCAATGAATGAATGAGGCCAGCCTCAAATGAATCATATAAAGAAATGAATGATACCGAAGGTGTTAGGATAGGATAATCAAGAGGTGAGCTAGATTCAGGTAATGACATTAGGTCATTCCTGATCATTGCACAGCAAACCCGATGAAAGTCTTAAACTACATCCTAGGTATAGCTGGTGTTCGCACTGGCCTATGAATGAATTGAAATGAAATACGAATGAATGAGTGAAGCAGACTCTGTGTTTGCTAAAGAAGGCTCCCTAGTTGAGGTCCCATATGTTGAGCCCTCATTTTGGAAAGTCTTAAGGTTAAGTCTATGATAATAAGGTCTCATGGTATATGAATGAATAATATGAAAGAAACTATGTGTTATATGTTATGTGATAGGTGAAGATGTTATGTCTTGTGTGCAATACGATGATTATAATGATGCATGTCACTCTCATGGCATAACTTTCCTAATCTCATTTTAGCAAGTCCACTGACTTGACTTCCAAACATCATGTTGTTAGGGAAGAGCTCTTCTTTCTCATGCATGTCCCTGGTGTGTGCTTGCATATACCCATACTTAGTACAAGTGTGTACTAATTCCATACGAACATCTACTTTTAGGTGCAGGCACAGGTGGACGCTAGAGCTACAGGTTCGTTGTTGCAGCTATCCGGACGTCAGTATTCATCCGGAGTTTGGTAGGTCCTCATGCTTTCGAGGATGCTACTGTTTTACATTCTAGCGTAGTTTTAGAGTTGAGCTAGTGGAGCATGTTCCGCTAGCGTTTCTTTCCTGTTTTGGTTCAGACTTTGTATTGGTGCTATTTTGGCCGATATACAATTAATACCTAATGAATTATTTCTTTCAGTTGCCTATCTCTTAAATGTTAGATGGTTGATGATGAACGATTACGAAATGTTAAGAATGTTTAGCAAGTATGATTAAAGAATCAAAAATTTCAAATTTTCCGCTAAAATTAATCTATGTAAAGTAAGAATGACGTAAGTAGGCTTGTCTGCGACCTCTGAGAGGTCAACGACGCCGGTCTCGTCTGGGGTCTAGATTCCGGTCGTGACATATTAATTGCCACTTGAATTCAGTAAAACTCAATATTTTTAAATGCCTCCTATCCTTAACCAAATTTATCTAGCTTGAGATTTTGATCATAAAAGATTTCTCAACCCTCTTCTTCTACTACATCTCCGCCCTCTTTTACCTCATTTACACATCAACCCATCCAACATCTTAAGATATTTCATTTATTTATAAACTAAATTTGGTCAATTGAAAAATTATTTAGTGTTGGAGAAGTTTGCGTAATTTATCAAGAATTGTGAAATTTTTATATTTTTGAGGAAAAAAATATAGTTTGCATGTAAAAATAAAATTCCATTTCAAAACCGGCACTTTAAAACAAAAAGGGCTATTTATTTTTAGATCTCAAATTTAAATTTTGAAATTGACAAAATCAAAAAAGTTCTTGGGTTGGTCTATCAATAACGAAAAGATAAAGACCCATTTCAACAATTTGTTAAAGTAGCCTCAATGCAAGTGAAAGTACACTGAATTCCAAAATTCGCCAGAACAGAATTCGTAACTGAATTCCGAATTCTCTCTCGAAATCCGAGTCAATTTTCATATGTAAAATTTTAGCCCTAATTAGCTAAAATCAATGGCAAATCGGTGCAAGGATTTGCCGGTAGAATGCTGGGAACTGATATTCAGTCGTCTTCATCACAAATCCGACTTGGAATCGTTTTCCGTGGTGTCCAAACAGTTTCTTGCTCTCACAAATCGTCTGCGCATCGGTTTAACGGTGATAGATTCGACTCTGCTCACCCATGGTAACATATCTAAACTAATTCATCGATTTCCGAATCTTAAATCCATTGATCTTAGTAATTTCAGTGGTGACCTTGATCCTGTTCTTGTTGATCTTGCCAATTCCCTTTCGTATACATCAAATCTCGAACGAATTGATATCTCTAATCATAAGAAATTACCGTTTATGGGTTTGAAGGAGTTAGGGCGGAAATTAAAGGGTTTGAGGGTTTTGACATGTAGCAATCTAACTCTTTTGCGTGATTCTGATTTGTATGTTATTGCTGAGTTGTTTCCGTTTTTGGAAGAGTTGGACATTAGCTATCCGAGTACGGATTATGTTTTGGATTCTGTGTATATTGCTTCAGAGGCTAGTAATTTGGCTGTGACTGATTCTGGGGTTGAGGTTTTGTCTGTGAATATGAGTAATTTGCGTAAGATCAATGTTTCTGGGAATCATTTGATTACTGATAGGTCGCTTGTTGCGCTTTCTATTAATTGTTTGAATTTGGAAGGACTTGATATGGATGATTGCCCTTTTATTACCATAAAAGGGATCCTTTCTATACTGCGTACTTGTGCTGCTTTGAGTTGGATTTCAGTGTCTGAGATTCACATTGCTCAATCAAGTTCTGGTTTTGAATGTTTGGCTACTTCTAGCCGAACTTTACAGAAACTAGAAGTTTCCAATTCCATTATAACGGATGAATTCCTCTTCATGGTGGCCAATGCTTCTCTTCCTCTAAATACACTTACACTTTGTTGGTGTACAGATTTCACATATTCTGGTATTTCTAAGTTGTTGTGTGCATACCAGTCTCTGAAGTACTTATCATTGGTTCAAGTAGATTTTTTGAGTGATGAGTGTATGGATGATTTATCCCAATATCTACAGTGTATTGTTACCATTGATCTCAGTGGTTGTATGAGATTGACCAATTTGACGTTCTACGCACTTGCAAGAAACTGTCCTTCACTAACGGAAATTTATATGGAAAATACTGGTTTTGGGACGAATCATTGTTTTCATAATGATGTAAAGAACCCGAGAATCAGGTCTGTTAATTTGGCAACTAACCATTACCTAGATGATGACTGTCTCATGAATGTTGCTTTGATGTGCCCCAACATGGACTTTCTTGATGTGATATCATGTACTAGCCTTACAGAGACAGGTATTATTGCTGTTCTTGAGGTGTGTAATCAGATAAGGGATTTGCAACTTGATAACTGTTCAGGGATTAAACATATCGGAAAAGGTGCAGAATTGCCTAGTCTTGAGGTAATAAGTGCAGCTGGTTCAGCATTAAATGATGAAGGTCTGGTCATGATTGGAAGCAGATGTTCTCGACTGCTGAAATTAAACTTGGAGAACTGTAAAGGAGTGACAGCAGAGGGCTTACATGCAATGGTGAAGAACTGTAGATCATTGAGAGAGATAAACCTGAAGAAGTGTCCTCAAGTTAGTATCAATTCTCTGAATAATTTGGTGTTTTCGTCTTCATCACTAAGGAGAGTTATTCCGCCCTGTTGCTCTGCTTTTACTGATAGCTTGAGGGGATTTTACTTGCACCATGGATGTCGAGTGTACTCAGGCTAGTGTTTGTCTGGTGTATGAAGCACATATTATACATTGTGTCCCTTTGATTTCAAACATTTAGACTGTCATAGAACTAGTCCAGTTTTTCATATCTGTTGTAAATTTTGTTGAAAATTTATTTAGACTGTGCAGTCTGCCATTATCTGTTCACATTTGTTTTACAGCTGCGCGCTGCAATCATACCCCCCTCCCCTCCCCTCCTCATCCTGCGTTTTCCAGCTTTTATCTTTCTTAGAGCCTGTTTGGCTCAGCTTAAAAGCTGGTCAGACTGACTTAAAAGCTGATTTTTGACTTATTTAACTGTTTGGCAATACTCAAAATAACTTTTTTTAAGTTAAAAAAAACTTATTTTAAGCCAAAAGTTAAAAGTTGGGGTAGGGGTGCTTTTTTTTTTTTAGCTTATAAGCTGTTTTAGGTTGACCACATTTTTATCTTTTTGCTCTTAATATTTTTATACAATCTTCAAATTACCCATATAACCCTAACATTTCTTTCTTCCATTTTTCCCTTTTCACGTTTGACATAACAACTTCAGCACTTTTATCCAAACGCATAACTGCTTATTTTAAAAATAAGTTTCAGCACTTTTAAAAGTACTTTTTTAAAGCTGCTTTTATTAAGCCCATCCAAACGGGCCCTTATTAACCAGATATTGAGTTATCCTGTATTAGTTGAAAAAATACAGGAGCAACATCATGTTGGATGTTCTTATTTATAGACAGTGTCTTGATGTCTTAATTGGGAAAATTGAAGCGTCTTAACTAAAGAATTGAACTCCTATGACAACTTATCTTAAAGTTTGAGGAAGCAGAGATCGAAGAAGAAGAAAGAAGCAACATCTAAACGTCTTTAAACCTTTATGTATTATTTTATGTGAAACAGAAGATTGAATAACAATTATTTTATGTGAAACAGAAGATTGAATAACAATGCAGCAAAAATTTTATGAATAATGAATCAAATTATGTATTTTTTTGCGCTAAATAAAAGATTGAATAATGATGCACACATTGTGATAAAACTACTTAAATAACAAATGCACTCTCTATCTCTCCACACTTTTCATTCAAGTGCTTTCACGTGCCAATTAAATTCTTGCCTGGGCCTACCTCGCCTCATTTTTAAAGAAAACATTGTAAGTAAATACTCCCACCGTCCATCCGATTGTGATCTTGTTTACTAATATCAATTTAATTAATTTTAAAAATGAAATTAGATTAAATTAATTAAATATATTAAAACTCTACAATAAGTACTATAAACTTTTGCATATCAATTTGATAAAAAGAATTATAAAATGTTAATCAAAGTTCTTATCGTTTGTCTCTTAAAATGAAAATGTTGACAGCTAAATATGGATGAAGTGAGTTTTAAAAAACCATGACAATTAATAGAAGTTTGTTACCTCATTAGGATTGGTAAGGTAAGGCCTAATCCCCCTTATTATTAATAAAAGGCCGCCAGACGTACTGTTAAAAAAAAAGTTACGATAATTAAAAGTAGACGAAGAGAGTAGTATAGTAGTAATTTCTAATACAACAAAACAGAACTCCCGCACAATGAATTCATATATTATTAATATCTTCATTATCAATTTACGCATAGGTAATAAGTGAGGTATAATTAGAAATTACCAATAGAACAAACAAATTAAATGAATGAAGGAATATATTAGCTTTTTTCTCGCTAAAGAGTAGAAATATTTTCCTGAATAATGTTGGGAACTAATATTCAATCGTCTCTCTCACCAATCTGAGTTGTAATCAGTTTCTTTGGTGTGCAAAGAATTCCTTGCACATCTCACCAATAATGGTCTACTACTCCATTTGTCTGTAATGCATCCATCATCTAAACTCATTCACAGATTTCCTCATCGATGGTGATATGAAAAGAAAATTATGGTATTCAAGTAATGTGATCAACTGATATATAGAATAGTTACATCTTTATCTGTAGATATTTCCAGAGAGAAACTATGAAGGAATGAGGGTTGGCCCCAAAGAATCGGACACTGAAGAAATCTGTCAGAAAAAAAAACTGTCTACTGCAACTAGTAAGTTAGGATCTCTAACCTATGGTTGACATCTTCTCAAAGAAATATCACAGGATCCTAACTACCCTCAGTACCTTCATGACTAAAAATCCACTTTCGCAGCTTCTGTTCGACAAGTGGTGAAGGAAAGAAAGTCTTTACTTACTACTGAATCCAGAATTCATCCTATAACAGGGTTAGCCCTTACTAGTTTATACTCGTCTTTCTGTGTTGGAGGATCCCCTGTTATGCAGAAGTATTTCAGTTCATCCCCAGAGATTGTCAGAGCCAGAAGCCTCGCCAAATGGAATGTTGAGGTCTGGGAGTACAAATTTGGAATCCAAAGCTGCGACGTCTTGCTGCTTTTCCAGAGATGATGGCGATACTGCAACCTTGTTTGCAGCTTTTTCCAGTAAGATGGGAATGACTGGATAGCTTGGTTGAACCTCTTGCTGATACTGACCCGAAATCCCATCATATGCAACAATTGTGCCTCTTTCATTTGCCTGCTGAGGGAGCACATCAAGCTGGAGAAAAGGACATTAAGTTAGTATACAGTTTCTATACCTCCGTTCTTCCTTGATCTGTCGTGGAGAAAAAGTAGGTAAAGCATGCTCATTTGTAGTTTCAAGTGGCAGTCTTATGTTCATGGTGGGGGTTGAAAAACTACTTAGATCAAGAAAATACATCCACGTGATAATCATTCGCGCTAACCATTAAGTGATCTTGATTCACTAGCCAGGATAAAATCAGTCTATAAGACAGTTGAGCAAGAATATTAAGGTTGCCTAAGATTTAAAAAGTAAAAAAAAGCAATAGGTATCATACAGTATAAAATAGACCATACAGCCAAATTGATAACCATATTACCTTCATTCTTTTCAGTTTTTGATTTGTTTCCCTCTGATTCTCCACACTAGCGCGTAGTAAAGCCACTTGCTGTATAAAGAGTGGTGTTGATTGAGGAACTTATAATACAATCAAACTATAAGTATAACTACTCACAATAGCAAAGAAGAATACCTTCTTCAATTGCTTTCTTTCCTTAATTAGCATGATCTCATCCATTTTCAGCTCAGCCAATGTCTGCTCATCACAGAAGGGATAAAAAGGAAAAATGAATAAGTGACTTAGTAGTCCTGAATATTGGAAATAGAACATTTTGTGTCCCAGGTCACGCACTTAATAAAAACCAAAGTAAAAGTGGTGAAGCAATGGGTCTTCCTTCAAAATTACAAAAATTTTTGCATTTACATAACTTAGTTGAGGGTAAAAACTAACCTTTTTCTTCCTTGACCTCTTGCTGGTGGTAGCATCACTAGTACCATTAACCTGAGAGTCCAGCAAAGTCTGCAGATAAATGATACGTCCAATCAAACACGCGCTTGCTTTCAAGAAAATAGTGTATAATAATTGGTTGCCAAGAGAGAGTATATATTAAAGGCATGTCGATATATCTGCATACATATTTAACACACTACAGTGTGTTCACAACATCAACCACAATGTAAGCCAAAAAATATATGGGACATAATCTGCGACCAACATGTCCTCCTTATCCAAACACCAAAGAAAGTTATATGGTCGACAAATTTCTCAGACAAGTAGGGACAGTAAAACTTGTTAATAAGCCAGAGACGGATAAAAAATGAAGTTTCCTTTAACAACTATACACCTATTTTGTCGTAGATAATAACCCCTAGGACGACTTTTTACACATGCAATCTGATAAACCACTCCATTAAAATAACACTTCTTTGACTAAACACTTTCACTTGTACAGCTGCCACTTCTTGATTAGCTCGTCCAGGAGTACTAACAAGAAGAAGCTTCCAAGCAATAGGTAATACACTGTTATTTTTATTTAATTTTTTACCATAGTTTCCACGCTATCTTTCGCACAACTCCACTAATTTCACCATAATCACAACTTTTTCGACTATGACAGAATGTGAAGAAATTTTGTTAGAGTACGAAAAAAAAGGTTATGTATAGAAGCTGCACATATTCTAATTTTCTAACAATCACTGATATTTGACTACGTACGGTTTTGGGGTGCCCCAAAATATTCCTTTTCATTTGCTGTCAACCAAATGTCGTTTAGACTGTGGGTATGAATAAAACGACAAAGCTTAAATTCAAGATTCTGACGCTGAACCCACAGCTTAAGCTATCCCTACATCCTACCACACTTTATAATTCCCCTCAACTTTCCACGTTTACAAAAAAAGAAAAAAAATTTACTCCACCAAATTGCTTAGCCACTAACAAACACTACCACCAAACTGAACGCAGACCTATTTGCCACGAACACACGCCATCCTCTTTAGTCTTTACTCATCATTAAATTTCAAACTAAAATATTTAAATTGACGTAAATGCCCCCACTAATCATAGTTAAAAAACATAAAAAAGTAAGTAGGGATAATAAAAAGTGAGGACAAAAGGGGTTTGACCAATTGAAGAGTTGGCTTATTTTGCAATTCAGTACCGAATCCAATAGTTCAAAAGTGAACCGACCCCGACAAAGACTGGAGACATTTTATTAGTTACTTCATCAGGTCGGCCAAATTGACTCAATTGTCCTTAAGATAGGGTTAAGAGGCTAAACTTCGAATCAGATTTTAAAAATTTATCTTCTTTAAAATATTATTATCGCCAAATTTTTATAAGGTGTTTGGATAAATTTTATTTTAGGAGTAGAAAGTGTGACACGAAGACGCCACAAAATAATAGGGGGATTCGGGTGGTGAGAGAAAAACGTGAAGAGTCATTCAATCTTGTGCGTCTGACAACATATGTTGAAAGTAAAGTTCACCACTTTTCTCCTCCTTGTAAATATTCATTTAATAGTAACTTTAATAAAGATAAGAAGTTAACATTAATTTGGAATATGGGGAAATTGGAAAGTCCGGAGATTTATATATGGTAAGGGGTACTTTGGTCAACACGCGGAGAATAAAACGGAGCCACCAACGACGACCGCGGTTTACTCACCGGAGACCTACGGAACTGAAGCTAATCCGATAAGTGAGTTTGTTATTTTTTTAAAACTGAAAAAAACAGAGACAGGTGACTGCTATATCTATTTGCTTCCAATGGACGCTTTGAAACTAGAAAAATAAAATAAAATCCGAATTTCTGGAAGAGTCACGAGGAATGAATCGAATGACACACGCGACTCAAATGAAATGGCTCGCGTCAACGAATTAACAACTTGCCATAACCACCACACACCAGATAAATTAACAGAGAATCCGCCGTTCACTGTAAACGATATACACGATGGACAAACCAATAATCGTACACGAAAAGCATGCACATCGAGTGAGAGAGAGAGAAGAAGAAGAAGAACAAACATCCAAACCTTAGATCTCGTGCTGCTTGGAGTTTTGTATAGCGGATGAGGAGATCCGCTAGACTCTTCACAGCCACCATCAACGGCGCCACCACTACCACCGCCACCTCCACAACTAACAGATGTGCCGCCACTCCATGACAAAGGAGTAGTAGGACTAGCACGTGGAGCCGCCTTCTTAGCATTAACAGAAACTGATTTAGACCTGCTCCGACGCACAGACCACTCAAGCGGTGAACCTGTCCTCTTCAACTTAGCCGGTAACGGAACCGGAGCCGGAATCGGAGATGGAGATGGATTGGCCTGGCTGAGACGCAAGAGTAATTCAGCAACGACAGAGTCATCCATGATTGCCGTTTGAACCCACTCTTCTTCAGGCATGACGGCGATTTTGATGAATGGAAAGGGTAGGAAGAGGTTGGAAAAGGAAAAAGTGTAAGGAAGATGAGAGAGGAATGAAATGAGATTGTGGGCTTAGTGGTGGCAAAGGCAAATAAAAATCGGAAAAAAAAGTGTAGCTGCATTAATTTATATATATATTATTATATAATATAAATGGCCAGGATGACATGAAGTGGCTATATATATACATACACATTATTGAAGTGCGTGGATGTCTCTTCATACTAACTTAGTGTGTATAAAAAAGATTTTCAACCTATGTATGCCGGTATAGTTTTGGATTTAGAATTTAAATTTTGAAATAATATATACAATACGAATATAAAGTTTATTATTTCTAATTAGAAAAAAGATATCCCAACTAATATTATTTCTAATTATTTTTTAATGTTTACCATTCACTAATACTTCTAAAATTAGACATAAATATTTTTAAATGATTTTATGATGTAAAAACACGTTTATAGTTAGTTATCATGCTTTTCTTTTCAAAATAGGTGTTACCTTAATCATTTTGTATTCGTCAATATATACATAAAGTATAGATAAAGTTGATTTACTAAATTATCGATATTTTTTATTTTTATAGATATATTTCACTTTCATCCTTATTAAAAGTAAATGGTCCAAAACGTAATTTTATATTTATAAAAAATAAAAATATAATTATTGACATGTTTTCATTTCCATCCTTCGTTATAAATACAAAAAAACTATTAATACGACTTAAAGAAAAAGTATCAAATAAAAAATAGTAAATAATAAGGATAATCAATCAAAATTATCCTTGAATTAATATTTTTCCTAAAAAGTATGTCAAACAAAACATGAAAAATGCAATGAATAGAAGAGTTTAAATGTTTTCTTCAGCGTTGACCATTATTAGAAAAATACTTGTAAACATAAATATATATAATTAGAAATTTTTTTTACTTTTTTACCTCTTAAATTTTAAAAACGATATTTATTTTCTAACGATGGAAATGATATTATCTATATATAGGGAATTAATGTAATTGTCGAGATGTCAATTGACACACACTTTTGTGTTGGTGTTGAATAGAAGGCAACAATTGAAAATGAGATTACACTTTGTTTTTCTTTTTTTTTTTTTCGTAATTTAATTTAGAGGACTCTATGATGGGACCCACAAAATTGAAACGTGGCACTGAGCAGCTGGTTTTGATGATCACGCGCTTGGTGTCCGAGAGTGGTTGAGAAAATAAAAAAAGGGATGGGAGAATGGTGATGTTGTCTGTTTGAGAGTTGAGTGTGGGGACCTAATTGGCTTGTTTTATGCTTACACTATGCCGCATATGACACTCTTCTAATAGATTCAATCTTCTATCCAATCAAAAACTTACATTATCATATGTTTTCTTTAGTTTTGATGAGTATTTGAACTATTTGGTGTGAAAAATATTCACCTTCAAGTGAGATAAAAAGAAGTCGCGTTTGGATATGATTTGAAATTAAGTTAATTTAGAGTATGTATTTATGAATCGTACTGAATAATTATTTATATCTATCTTTTCAAGCTTAATGTATGATAGATTTTTGAAGATAAAGTTAAAATATTTTTTTTTTGTCTCATTCGATCTTTTACATAACAAAGTTTTTTCCTTTCTCTGTGAAGTATAAGCAATGAGGAATCGATGGGATGAGACTCAATTCAGTTATATCACTGACTTTATGTCCATATTTCAGTCTATGATACTGTTCTTAAAGTTTAACGAACTAGGAAAGTATTTACTTAAAAGTGAAAGGTTAATATTTTTGCCCTTGTTAGCAGTAGTGAATATCATATAACTTCATATTGCAAAACGACAGATTGGTAATGAATGATAACGTACTAAATAGAAAATGCATTTCTATTTGATTTTTTTGGACATGTAGTTTAAATTTCATTAGTTGTATTATTTTTCGTAAACAAAATAAATTCAAAATATATGAAACTATCAAAAAATATATAAAAATATAATTTTTTCTGTAACATATAAATTTATGAGTCAAATTTTATAATTTAATGAAGTAAAATCAAAATCATATTCCTATGACCAAAGTTCTAGTGAATGTTGGTAATTATTATGATCATTATAACAATTGATTTTCAACCAAGGAAGAGGTTGAAAATTTATTTCAAAAGTGTAAGTGAAAGAACTAGAGAAATAAAAACGGGTGACGCGCGAGGGAGAAGCATGGTACTTGCCTTTAACAAGTGCTACTTTACTTTTAAATATACTACTTTAGAGTTAATTGTCACACAAAGCATCATGTCATTTCACGTGATACCTCATACATTAAGGAGAATATAAAATCATGATGAGTAAAATGTCGTCTTTAACTACTACTAATAGGACTAGCATTATATAGTCACTTTATAATGCAACAAACTTTAAAGGCAACACAGTTCTCACAGAAATTTTCTCAAAGAGTGTCCAGAAAGAACAATTTCTTAGACCAGAAAAAGTTATTTAATCATTTTACTTGTATATATGCTATTTTTTACGATGAAAGGTGTCCATTTGAACACCTTTACCACTATGTAACGATCCATCAAATTGTTCCATTAACATTATACAACAGTTAATTGACCAAATCAAATCGCGAACACCCTAAAGCTGCTAGTGAATAGTGAGTGCTTAATCAATAAAAATTTGGGGTAGAGTTGTAAGTAGTTCTTCTCATTTATTAGATGTCTCATATTTGAGTTTTTTTAGGTATAAAAGTCGTCTCTATTAGGAAGCATATTACTTCCAATGTGGGACACTCCGGTATACATTTAAATTTTAGTCAAATTTAAAGATATAGGATAGAAAGGTATACAATGTCGATAAATTCTTTTGATATATATTTAAATTTAAATCGAATTTAGAATAAAAATGTATTTCGTACCAACAAATCTCTATTAAAAAAGTAATACTATCCATTTTATGATTTGGAGCGTGCTATTCACACACTCTTCATGCCTCTACACGTATTCGGAGCCACCTTTTTTTATTTTTTTTATTTTGTGATTATTGTTTTTGGTACGTTTTATATTTCCCAAAGATATTATTACTCAATATTGGTTTCCCCTTTATGAACTACCGCGTGAATCACTGTCTCCCTCCACTGACTGCTTCTTTCGGTTTAAATTTATTTTATTTTAAGACCCAACTAATAAATATAAATTATGCGTATTTTATTCATAATTTGATCATAATTATATGATGTATAGTTTTACTTTTAAAATGATAAATCGAATATCAATTATAAATATGAGATTCCTGTTAATGTTTATTCGTTTTAGTCAAAGCAATTTGAAACTATAGTAGTTAAAGAAGACACAGCATTGCGCTAGTGGCAGCCATGTGTGCGAAGCGATGGAATTTGAACTTTCTTAGTATCAACGATATGGTATCGTGAGATGAAATCAGCGCTTGGACATGTCATTTTATACTGATTCTATCTTATGATTCTGCATCATGAGATGTGATATCATATTCTCCAAAAATCATGATATGGAATCACATGGTGATATCATATCATGATTTAAGATGTTTTACTACAAAAATTAATCCACGAATTTATATTTTGTTAAAACAAACCCACATTTATAACTGTCAACCATTTATTTCACATGTAAAATAAAATTTATGATCACATCATTACATTTTTAAATTAATTATTCTCACCGATATAAAATTTATTATTTTCACTAACATATAGTCACTTTAACTTACACTTCACGATTGTTGAGTAATAAAATCTCGAAGAGCCCGTGAAAGGTGTATCATTTTACTCAAATATATTGATAAAACAATTACTTAAGTGGACAATAAAATAGCATTGTGATAATTATTATACGATTTTATAATTTTTTGTTGATTTAATAATATTGAATAAACAATTGGAGTTATTTTAATAGTTTTAGAACTTCTGGGAGTTTTATGTTTATAAGAAAATAAACAATACAAAAACTTCATATCGCATGTCCAAACAAAGCTTAGATCATTATTTCATGTCATGATATACCATATCGCATGGCCAAACAGGCCCTTAATTTGCCTGTCAAAATGGAACAATGTGAATGCTGCTAGGAAAGTAATCTAAGAGAGGAATTTTACGAAGAAGGTATTATAGAATAGAAAGTAGACTTATAAAAAATAAAAAGACATGTATATGTTATGTGCGTATAAATTTAAAATTTTAATCGAGCTAAAAACATTCTACTTTCCAGCATAAGGTGGCTTTATCACTTATACTGGGAGAGCATATAAGAAAAAAATTAAAAACATTTTAAAATTAGACATGAATTATTAGTTTTATCTTTAAAGTATAAACAATTTTTAAAATATTTCTTTATTTGAATAACTAAACTTAAATATAGATACATTATCCTTCATGTAATATTAGTAAAATACTTTCCTAAATTCTAGTAACTTTTAGGCGTATTTTAAACACTTTTATCGATTTTTAATTAAGAATCTCATGCCCCCTATGAGAATGTGAAGCTACTAACTATGTCATGTGGCAGATCGGAGCTAACTAAAAATTTATCTAAATTTAGTTAATCCAGTAAAAAAATATTATTAAGACTATCAATAGTTAAAAAAAAAACTAATAATTTACACTAAATTGAAAAATGTTTATCATTTCTGGACAATTTTATATTTTTTTTGAATGGGAATATGCTACTCTCTAAATTCTTATTTTGTGGTCAAAATAGTATTGGCATGAGTTAAGTTTGTTAAACTCCAAAATGGTCAATGATTACGCGTGACTAAATTCTTGGGTGTCTTCGTGGACTAGTGTTTCTCAATTTGGGAAATTAATTTAGCACCTTCTAATTTCTACTTTATTTCACCTTCTAAAGACTCACACAAGGTATATTTTGAGCCATTATTGGCCCAACATAAACATTGCCACGTCATTTTGATGGATCTACATTAGTATATTGACACACTACTCATTTAAGTTCTTTATTATAATCATTAATTGCTACTCTAATCAGTAAAAATTCAAGTAATGGTAAAAAAAGAAAAACTTAAAAGATCGTTAATATATATATATAAAACTTGTATTCTTGATTTATTTAAGTTCAGAGTTTTAACAAATAGCGTGCAAAATAAAAATTAAATTAGTAAATTTTGAATATCACGTAATTATAGAAAAAAATTAAGAGAGGAAGTTCTCTCTCTCTATATATATATATATATATATATATAATATTATTTTATAGAAATTTGAGGCCCCCGAAAATTTACATGTAGGTAGGGTTGATAGGTGATTTTATTTTATTTTTTAAATTAACGACACATTTGTCAACTGTTCCACGTAGCATAGTGAAGGGAAAAAAAAATGTCAATGGCATTGGGAGTAATATAGCAATATCAAATATTTAGGGAGAAATCCATGAATGCGTTGACTAATTACTACTATTACCCCAAACTTTAATTAGTAGAGTTGTATTTTAATAATTAAGCATATAAAAGCGAGCCGAGGGAATCACGGTTTAGTTGAGAAACCCCTTTAATTAACACAATTCCTTTGATTAAAATTTTTACAAAATAAGTTCGAAAAATAAAAATATAACATTTTAAGATTATTTATTTATAATATATATTATTAAATTTTAATTTAGATTATATATTTACTAATAAAATTTCTACCTCCATGGTTAATCGAAGATATCCTCTTTTCGATTGTGACTCTTTCGTACTGTTGATTTTCTTTTTGATACTTCGAAAGTAGATGTTGTTGACCGACACCTATATTTTAATTTTTACACCTTAAATTATCAAGCATATTAAAAATAATATAGCATTATACAGAAATATTACTTTAACTTGTTTTTAGCAGACAACTATGTTCTTCAACTTTGTGTGAGACAAGTAGACACTTTAAACTTGTATTATAATACACGTAGGACCCACTTAGGAAACAAAATTGTCATGTAGGGTGTTATGTAGAGTGATTGTATTTATTTTGTTCAATTTTATACAAGTTTAAGTGATTACTTGTGCACAATTAAAGTAAAATATCATCGATTTAACCTGACAACAAGTTAGAATTATGTTTATTTATTATACCAATGATATATATGATCACAACTCTGCTTGAGAGAATCACGGGTTAGTTTGTTTCCCTGCGCCATGGTTGATGCACATAAACTTTGTACTAATCTTTATTATTTTAATTGAACAGTTCATTACCCAACAATTCTTGGGCTTAAAATGGGCCTAATATGAATGTGTTACATGGGCTTCGGCTTACTAAACGTGTCACTCAAAATGTCATTTACTAGAGAATCTAATTTAAAACTGTGTATTGATATATTTATGCAAAATTATAAGGTTTAGCAAATGAAAGTTTTTTTAAAAAAAATTGGCATTCTATAGCAAATTCCTTGCATTTACTAGAAATATAAAAATTTCCTTATTTATTTCATGCTTCATAAATATCTTTTCGTTAATTACGTACATATTTCCCAACATAAATACGAATCAACGAATTAAAGACTTTTATTACTTTCTTCGTCACTTGCATTTGTCCACTATACTAAAAATACATTTTTACTACTATTTATTTAGGGGTGAAAATCTAGACAAAATTAATCATATACTTCATAATTATTAAATGTAATTATTAAAAATATTTAAAAAAATATATATTATATTTATTATATTGAAAGTGTGGAATCATTAAATTATTATTCGATTTATTACATCTGTAAAGACATGCAAAGTTATTTTTTGATACGCAACTATGGAATTGAGGGAATAATTAATTGGGCCTGCTCGTAAAAATGGAATGAGTTGGCCCAGTAGTTTGATCGATTCCTAAACGTTACTCCTTTTGTCTCGGTTATGACAAATTTTAAAACGGGAAAATTTCATATATGGCAAACTGAATTTATAAAATAATATTATATGAGTATAGTTTACATAATTTCATTCTATAGGTATATACATAATTTCATTCTATAGGTATATTTTAGTTTGTTATCTAACCCTATATACGATAACAAACATTGAAATAATCCCATGATTTAAGCTAAACATTCAAAATAAAATATTTTCTCAAAAAAGAATTCTATAGCGATAAAAAGACTATACAAACTTGTTTTCGGAAAACTAAACTCTTTAATGTGTATAAAGTTAACATTCAAATGTAAATAAATTGAATATAAATTGTTTAATTTGTACCAAATTGTAAAGTAGTTATTACATACATATACAAGTAATTATATATGAATAAAATAGAAATATGAATATAGTACTTGTATATACACGAATTTCTCAAGCAGATTTATATATAATAACATAAAATACAAAAAAAAATTGTGATTTAAAATAAATTATAACACAAATAATTGTACCAAAAATTTCAAAGTAGTTACTTATATACATATATAATTTGTTGAATATACAAAAAATTGTATACGTATGAAAGAAAATTTATATACGAATGTAAATAAAATGAATATAAAAATATACAAAAAATTGTATATGTATAAACAAAATTATATTCGAATGTAAATAAAATGAATATCACTTGTATATGTATAAATGGAAATATGAATGTAGTACTTGTATATACACAAATCCCTCAATCAGTTTTGTATATAATGATGTAAAATACAAAAAATTTATTTTAAAACAAATAATCAATTTTTAAAGTAATTACGTATATAACAACACAAATACCTTGATCAGTTTATATATAATAATTAGATGTACAAACAACTTTATACACAATATTCAAGCAAGTAATTCTTACGGATGGAGATGAATCTTCCATTCTGATTTTGAAGAACTTGCAATTTGATAAGAAAAAAAAATTAAAAAATATATATATGAAAAAATAAGATGTATAATACACATACAAATGTTGATGAAGGAATTTTTTTTAAAAAAAAATAGATTGTGGGTTGATTTTGGCAATTACCTGCGAAAATTGAGAGCAAGACGAAATAAAGAACGTGAAATCTTCTTTGAAATTCAAAATAGAGTGGAGGAGTGATTTTAAGAGAAAAATATGTAATGGGGATAGGAAAGATAAAATAAATTTTGTATAAAATTATATATAGAAAATAATAAATAAGTCTTTTACTGGTATACAAATTGTTGGTGGGTCCCATTAATTATGACAAAAAAAAAAGAAACTATAATCACTGAGAGTAAATAAATTAAAATACACCCTTATTAATTAATTACTTAGTGTAGTTTGCCATCTCACGTAATTTTCTCTTTTGTAGGGAAAATTATTTTTTATTTTTTAAATTCTATGTTGACTCAAACTAACTCACGATGAAATTTGAAAGATAACCATTTCTCAAAGAAAAAGTATTTTTATTAAAGTGCCTGATATATTAGTGGACAACAAAAGGAGACTAGTCATGACTCATGAGTTGAACTCCTCAACCACCGAAAACATACCGCAGTAAACTTGAATCACCGTAATTGAGGAAACAAAAATATACAATACTAAATATTATTAAGTCGGTAAAATTCGATGACTGCGAATAATTTTTGCAAATAAGTTTTGTTTTAGGAAAACATATGTTGAATAATTTGGTTTTTCTTTGATGTTTTTCTTTTTGTTTTTTTTTAGAAATACAAAACTTTTGTATGCACAAAAAATATAATTTTGTGAAGAAGAATAAGGGATATATCAATCAATAGTGAAGCATGCATATATCAGAAAATGCCTCAATCAATAGATTATGATGATCGAATCCATCCGGGATATCATGCTTAGATTAGGCTGCCTCTTCTGTTTATCACTGTTTACTCATCACTATTACATAAGAAAACCATTTTCAAGTTATTTCATCATATATCCTAATATATAATTACATTCTTTACATTAAATTATGTTATAATCAGTATTATAATCAACCTGAGTAATTCAGGTTAATTTTTTGGTAAAGCATTCCAAATTAGAAAATTTTAAGTTTTGATATATTATTTCTCGTGTACCCGTTTTGATAACCATGCGAAATATTTACATTCAAAATGCATTAAAGAAACTACTCCCTTCCTCTCATTTTATATGATATTTTTTACATTTCGAAATTCAAAATAAGTCTATCTTTGACCGTATATTTTTCATAGATTCTTTTATCGTTTTGAATTATCAATTATTGTGACTTATAATATTCTGTACGTAATTTACAAATATATAAATTTTATTTTAAAAAAAAAATTTGATACGCAAATGTCCGATCAAAATTGAACTCTTCGACTCACGAAAATAAAAAGTGTCACATAAATTGGGACAGAGGGAGTATAATATACAGGGGCGGAGCTACCTTTATACAAGGGGTTCATCCGAACTCCCTTCGGTGGAAAATTATATTGATTATACATGGTTAAAATAAAGTTTATATGTATATATAGTAGACGTCGAACCTCCTTCGACTATCTATTTCTACCAATTTGGAATATTCTTATTGAAAATCTTGGCTTCGCTTCTGATAATTTATACATATATTTCGATTTAACTTTTAATAATATAATTTCTTAATCAAATTAGAATTATATTAGTATATAACATTCCATCTGAACATACTAAAAAGAAAAATACATTACTCCCTATGTTTTACTAAGAGCCATTTTGGCATACCTTTTTTTTAAAAAAAAAAAGGATTTTCAACTTTCTTAAGGTCATTTTAAACTTGTTTTTAACTTATGTTTAATTTTGTCAAGCATTTTCAAAAATTAAAAATAATTTAAAAGTATTTAGGAAAGAATGTCTCTTTTCTTTTACATATATAATTTGAAATTTTTTAATTTTCTAACATGTCTTACTATATATTTTTAAACTTTTTTAATTTTTTAAATCAAATTAAGATTAAACAAGCAAAGTAGTAACAGAAAAGTTTGTAGTCAAAGGGACTTGAGTATAAATTAGAATGGTAGAAATTTTGAATGAAATCGAAAAGGTAGCTTTTATATTATATAGCAGGACAGACTGAACTTACAGTTCTGCACTGTTAAAAATTCTGAGATAAAATGTACTTTGCCCATTTATTCAGTCTTGTGAATATTTACAGTATCTAACCATCGGATCAACCAGAATTTCCTCATCCCTAAAGTACACTATCTAGGGCAGTCCACCCCATAACACAAATGTCTCGGCGTAGCTATGTTATAGTCAGATTCGTTGAAAAAATAATACTGAATATATAAATTAAAATGATATACAAAATAATTAAATAAAATATTTTGAACACCCTTCTTAGTAATTTTAGGTGTGTTGAAACAGCTAGTGTTTAGTGTGCTCAAGCGTTTGAATCTCACTAACAACAATTTTTATGTTACTCGCTTTTTTTTATGGTCTTTGTGAATTTTTGACTCCTCTATATCTGTAGGCTCCGCTAATACGGATGCATTACCATAAAACAACTTATAATCGTTATTTATTGATACTAAATTAAATATTGCTATTAGCATTTAGCGACATGTTGAAAAAATGATACTAAAAAACACTAAAAATACATCTTTAATGGTAAATAATCTATTACTCCATTATTAGATGATTGCCGCTAAAAATGACATTTCTGCTCTCTTCCAAATTCATTTACACAAATAAGAAGCAAAATAAATTTTACTACTCAATCACAACACAAGGAAATTTTACAGCTTGTTTTTAAAAGAGGAGCATCGATTCATATGAACTATACCTGAAATATACGTATTAGATGATTTTTCTTTAAAAAAGATATTTTTCATTGTATTATAAATAATGTAAGATCATAAATAATAAAAAATAAATTAATCAAATAATAAGCCAGAAAAATTCACCCTAACACAAGCTGATAAATAAAGATCAGATGTGTCATACAAGTAACGATCGTCCTCAGAAACCCCGTCTTTCGTGGGCGCCTTTTTAGGCGTTACAACGTCATTAATGTTCTCACACCAAAATTAACTCTATAATATATATAATGATAAATTTTAGGGATTACATAATTTTAATAAAATTACAATATATTGTTTTTAATTTGTAAATTACATTAATTTTTTAAAAAAGTAACATAAATCAAATATATAATATATGACTCAGATATATTAAAGAGTATCTCAAATATATTAGAACATAAATTGAATTCGTAATATATAATTTAAATACATCAAAAATTAATTCAGATACATACTATTTAGCTCGAATACATTAAAAACTAGCTCGAATATATTATAAAAAACTGAATAATAATATACAGTTTATGTATATTAAATACTAATTTGAATAAATTAATATATAGCTCAAATACATTAAATAAATAAAAAAAATTCGATATTTTTAAAAATACAAAAGGATATTGAAAACAAGAAATACTCCTCTGCTACTACTTTTTACTTGAGTCACTTGGACTTTGTTTATCATCCTATATGAAATAACGATATAACATCATGACATGAAATAAATAATTGTCTTATGTATAATATAAAATAATTTTTATTTTGATTTTATTTATATTTATGCGCTTCAACTTTAAATATGTATAATTAAATACTTAAACTTATTTAAATTTAAAAAAGTAGATACATAAATCCTACGTGACATAATACACGTAGGACAAAAGATTACAAAAATGTCATGTAAGACATGTGCGTATTTGTTCAACTTTATATAAGTTCAAGTGTTTACTTGTCCACACCCAAAAATCAAGAGCATGAGTGTAATTTAAAGCAAAGTTAAAAAGTAAAAACATATTTATGTATTATGTATTTATTTTATTATATAATACTAAAATTATCGCAAGTCTGTATAAAATTTACCGAATAAAAATATTTATAAATCATATAAAACTATATAACAAATTTCTGAAATAAATCCAACATTTACTGATCTAAATTTAATACAATAATATTAAACATTTTTTTTCTAGATTTTATGACTAACAAAACGAACTAAGAGCAGTAAAGTTAATGTTGATGAAAGTAGCGATTATATGAAATATAACTAATTTTAAAGAAGCTGAAAAGTAATGAAAAGATAGAAAAAGGAAAAACTCAAAACCTATTACCAGCCGGCCTTGCAGCAAGCTAAGTTTTCCATGCATGTTAGATTAGAAAATGTAATTTCAATAATCAGCCATTAGAAGTAATTAATCAAACGCATAACATACATATTGATGATTTGAAAGATCAAAAGAAACGTAACGGATCATTAGCTACACATAATCGTAAATATTGTAACTGAAATAAACAAAACAAAGTCAATCAAATAGAACATAGAATACAAAAAAAAAAAAAAGATAAAAATTACATTTAACAGAACGTTTTTCTTGTTTGTTTTTTTTCTTTCAAGAAAAACTACAGCAAAATCATAACATGCATTTCTCATCGTATTACATGAACCACATAGTTTAATTTACACATTACGATACGTTTATGCTAAAACGCATACTATACGAAACGAACACTAATTTACTCTACTTCCTCCCGAAGCCGAGCTTGAGATCAAGCTCCACAGTAACACTTACCCCTTTACTTAACTCATTTGAGCTGAATAAATGCGCAGCTGAAGTTACTACTGAGCATTTTCTTTGATTATTAGCAATACTGCCACCATTTTTGTTCTTCTTTTTCAATCCACGAGATGAATTTGAAGATGATGACGTGGATGTTGGTGAAGTAGGCAGAGGGACAATCGGAGGAATCTGGAAATTCGTTCGCGCTTTTGAGCCTCTCAACCACCTCGCCGCCGCGTCGTACGCACGCGCCGCCTCCTCCGGGGTGTCGAATGTACCCAGCCAGTGTCTGCACCGCCCTATGCGGTCGCGAATCTCCGCTGACCATCTCCCCCATGGCCTCTTTCTCACTCCTCTGTAACTCTTCTCCACTGATTGAACATTATTATTATTCTTCTTCTTTTCTTCAGGACACGTGCGTTTCAGAATTGAAACTGCTGATGAATTTGGATCATCACTCTTGTTTTGATTATTATTATTATTGTTATTGTGACCGAAAAGAACATGTTCTCCAACAACAGCAGCGATTCCTTCGAGAACAGGGGATTTTTCATTAACATTTTCATTAGCAGAAACAGAGTAATTATCCCAAAATGGGTCGAGGGAATAATTAGTGTTGTCAATGGAGAAATTATGGTGATGATTTGGTTCATTTGGGTAAAGAGGTTTTTGTGTAGAGAAGAAGAATGGTTCAGCTTTTTGAGAAAGGGAATTATACATTGTATTGTGCTAAAGATGGAAGGTGCAGAGGGTAGAGAAAGACAAAAAGATTTCACATAGATTGTGATGATGAGAACTCGGAGTTCAACTATTTATAATCTCAACAGAAATTCATTGTTTTATGAAAACTATCCTCGAACGATGTGTGTAATTGAGTTATTTTTGTATAAATTTAATATGACAAATTTAATTAAAATTAATTATTTAATTAAAAATATATTTTTTGTCTTAATTTTGGTGACACGACTTGTTTTGTTGATTTTTCTTAAAATATTTTTATTTAAATTTATAAATAAACTAGTAAACTTAACCGCGCTTCGCGCGATATACTATATTACTTAGAGTTGAGACTGGTTAATTTTTTGCTAAGCAAAATAATTAAGGGAAAAAAACTTAACATTAAATTGACATCAAGAGAAATTAATAATTTTTAAAAATCCTAATGGTGTAATATTTTTTTAAAAAACAATAATAATCGAAATTAGCATATCAATGCTTTTAATAAAGCATTATGCTCTCTCCTAATTAACATCAATTCAAACAAAATTTCATTTATGAAGGAAATTCATTATTATTTAAAATAAGTAAAAAAACACTAAATGGAATGTATAAAGTCTTCCCAATTTATTAATCAAATTCAAATATTTCAAGTTCCAATTATTCACATCTAATTTAGTTAATTAGGTTCATACATTTATATATAAATTTTCACCACTTAGGAGTTTTAATCTTTTAAAGTGCTTGATTTTCCTATACTTTTATTTTCTTTAAACAAAGTAACGAAAAAACATAAAAATTCAAGAAAAATTTAATTCTTTCTATATATATTTCTAAAAGTTATGATGTTTCTTTGTATAGCTTTAATAAATCTAGTTGCATATACATTTTTTAAATACTTTTTGCCTATTTTTCCTCACCCTTTTTCATTTTTTCTTCTATCCGTTCCTTTTCTTTAAAAAATTGTCAAATATTCTTTTTCATTTTCTTAATAATAAAGATAATTAATCAAAAGATAATATTATATAGTTTCAACATAAAAAAATAAAACAAAATATTAAATTAGCACATAAAATAAATTATAGAATATGAAAAGGTATAAATATTATACACATTAATTATTTCAAAAGGTTAGTTGGATTAATAAGAAACACAATTAGGTAAATAGCTACTATATACATAAAAAAAAGTAAAGTTTTTTTTTTTTTGATTTCTTAATTAGTAACACACCACGAAGTTAAGATTTTCTCAAAATCAATATTTTTGTTTTTACTGCATAAGTCCACTTACGCTTCCATTAATTAAAATTAGAACTTCAACTTCTCTTTTGAGGAAAGGTCAAATTCCATTACTTTACTAATAGAAGATAGTAATTGAAGTAAAAAACTTAAATCCATCTGAATCAAACAAAAAAATATAAGTTAGATTACGTCTTGACTTTTAAATAATTGAATATCATAAGCTCACATTTCAGATGATCTAATAAAATAAATGAGCACAATAAAATAAATAGAAGCAGAAAATAATTTTTTTCAATATAAAAGGTAAATATAATGACCTTTTAAGAATTATATTCAACACCACACGCTCCTTGATACAAATGTCATAACCTGAAAAATTTAGCAAATATCAAGTAAAAAGCAATCATACATGGGATCAAAAGTGAAATCTGTTCACGGACAATTTTATCAGTTAGAAATGAATATATTTAGATATGCTAAGAAGATGACACACACAAATAAGCACAACTTAATATAATTCTCACTAAGTAGTAATACGAATTGTTGTGGTGAGGTAAAGCTTTTGTCTTTTTATATCCTAATTTTGACATGGGAATCCATATTAAAACTATAGAAATCGAAAAGCCAAAAGTCTGTCTACTAATTGATATTACGTGGGTAAAACAGTTACTTGGGCTTTATTAAAAATTATTATTACGTGTGCTTACTTTTTTTTAAAAAATGTTAAAAGGCTTTAATAACATAACTGTTAGGCATTAATGTAACATTACCGTAGGTAAACATTCATTTTGTTAGGTTTTTCTTAAATTATTTAATTAGTACAATATTATGATTAAAAGCTAAAATAATTGAGAAAAAATCTAAAAAAATACTGGCCATTGAAGGGTGCCACATCAGCAATTTTAGATTCAGCTTTATATAAATATATAGATATATTATAGATATTTATGTAATTATAAATGAAATGGAAGTTTGCGTTGAATTTTAATTTTAATTTTGATATTTGAACCGATGAAAAAATTCAATCTAAATAAGCTCAATGTGGGTTGAATATTTTATATTAATTTTTATATCTTTACGATTAATCATATGGGTTATAAATTTTAAGTTAAAATGATCAAAATAATTTGAAAGTCATAAATTAAAATTTATAATTTATGATTTTTGACTTAAAAATATCAATTTAAGAGTTTGTTTAGATTGGCTTAAAAGTCGATTAAATTTATTTTAAATTAATTTTTATTTTTTAGAAGTATTTGACAAATATATTTAAAAAAAAAACTTAAAATAAGTTTAAAATAACTTAAAATAAATTATGAAATGTTTGACAAAATAAACAAATGACTTAAAATGAGTCAAAAATATCTTAAAATAAATCTGAAACCAAAAGTAAATCTATCATTACATTTTATTTTTAATTTAATTATCATTTTATTTTAACTTTTTATTTTTGACTTAAAAATTATTTTTTAAAATCAATCCAAACAAGAATTGGGGACAAAATAAATATGAAGTAAAGTTGAATAATAAACATTGAATTAAATACTTGAATATTTGATTGTATAAAAAAATTCATATACATTCCGTAGAATATATTTTCTTCTTTTCCATTTTTTTCATCTACTTTCCTTTTTAATTCGTAAGAAAGAAAGATCCATTTCTTCCCTTATATTTTTTTTTAAAAAAACTTTTTCCGTGACACATTTTAAATCAGGATATTTCAATTGATATGTTTTTAGTTTTGAATCATATAATAGTCAAAAACATTTTTTTAATTCTAATAAACCAACTTAAAATAATTCATACAAATTTATATTAAATAAATAACATTTCATTTTAAACGAATTAAATAAACATATCACATAATATAATACTTCTTCCGTTTTAAAAAGAATTTTCTATTTCTTTTTTAGTTTGTTTCAAAAAGAATGACCCCTTTCCTTTTTTGATAACACTTTAACTTTTAACTTTTCACGTGAAATGTTTTAGACCACAAGAATAAAGAACATTTTGGCACATTTTTTTAAACACATTTTAAATTAAATTAGTTTATTTTTTTTAAAACGAAAAAAATATATATTATTAGGGGGTCTAGGATTTTATAGATATGGGTGTCAAATACGATAAGACAAGAATCCGTCGTGTTTATTAATTATCACTGTTATAACCCTATCAATACTTGCAAGGGAGGGATATATACCTCTTTGTTAAAAGACAAAACTACCCACTGAAGCTCTCCAACATTTTTCTAAATTTTAATTTCATATTAAAAAGTTAAAAAGTCTATCCGTTAATTTTTTTTTTAATATTACATGTTAGAATAACTAATTAAAAAGATCACTATTGACTTTTTTGTATAAATTTAAATTTAATCATTTTAAGTTTTAATTATAATTACTATTAGTTTGATAAAATTGAAAATCTTATATCTAATAGTTATGTGAGTTAGGTCGTTATTTCAATTTATGTGTCATATTTTTTTCTTTATTAATTATTTTAAAAATCATTATACTTTCTATTATAAAATATATTTCTTCGTCTTATCTTTGTATAAGTAATTTATAACAATTATTTATAATTTTCTCAATCATAAGTATTAAAGTGAATCTTTTTAAAAATAATATTTTCAACTAAGTAACACCAAATAAATTCGAAGAAAATAAATACTTCTACATTAAAAGATTAAATTGAATTACTTTTTAATTATAAGTCTCATTCTAAAAAAAAAAAAGTTAGACTAAAAAATGTCATGTGATTAGAATAAAGTAGAAAACCTGATGCAGGGACTTAATTATCATTGTGAGAAAAGTGACTGATGCGAAATAATCAGATGCAGAGAAAATAACAAAACAGGGTGAATATTACTTAAAACTCTTGTAACGCTATTTTAATTGATGTAAATTAAAAGAAAATTACTCTTTTGAAAATTGTTACTTAAAATTAATCTCAAATATTTACATGAATATAAATTATTTTATTATAATAAAATAAATTAAAAGTAATTTCTTTATGATTATTTAAAAGTGTTATCTTTTATGCTATATTAAAAAGAAAAACTGTCAAAAAATTATTATTTTATTTGACATGCTTTCTTTTTAATCCATCTCATTAAAATATCACTTTAGAATAATTAAAGATAATTTAATTTTTAAATTTTTTATCATCGTTTATGAAAATCATATTCAAACATACAAATATCAATTGCAAAAGTATGAATTTAAACTTTTTCTTTGTATTTTCTTAATTGTTGGTGTAATGTATCATAAATATAATAAATTACAGTTAAAAATGAAATAATCAAGAAAATAAATAAATATTCGATATATCGCTCCAACGGCTTTACTCGTACTTTATTTCATCCGAGATACAGTACTCCATCAAGTAAAATGAATAATTAAAGAACTCAAAGCTTCATAAAATACTATCTTCATAAATAGTATCACCTAAAATGAAACGAATCGAAAAATAATAAATGCATAGAGTAAATGATCTCGAAGAATTTAAGGGAAATGTAGGACGTAATAAGAGGCGTAGGATTACTGTAATGTAAGGCGTCAGAGTGGCGTCAATAAGAAAAGATAGTTTGACTGCATGGTTTTGGTATGATTGCTTCTTTTTAACCAGAGGAAGATTTGGGTGTATGACAGCTACATTATTGTAACCGTGTAGTAACTATAAATGAACCATCATATACAACACATGCACACTACTATTTATGATATCAAAACAACCAAACTCATGTGTAGATTAATCAGATAATATTAAAGATTTGATCATGGAAACATGAGTAAGTTACGTGCATGGATTAAAAATGATAATCATCACATCAATCAAGGGAGTTATGTGGGGGTGGTACTATGGTAGATAAATTATGGGACAAAGTGGTAAGCATTATATTTTTAGACGTGTATCTAATGACAATTATATATATCTAAATCTTTTGGAGTGTAGTAAAAGGGACCTTTATTATTTTCATCGATGCTATCTACCCCTCCTTCGATCTTGTTTTAGTGGATTTTTTATATAATTTTTAAGGAGTTAATTACTTTAGGATATTATAATTTATAATATTATTTATTTTTTATTATATTATAATTTTTTTTATATGTTCAAAAGCAAGTATTTCGGATAAATGAATTAAGATTAATAGTTGTAATTTATCTTAGTTAAATTGTGTTTAAGTGAATTTGTATGTATATGGGATGTATAGAAAATCTTACTCGTCGCTTTTCTATCCCGCTCCCACTAGTATCACACCAGATAAAAAGAGATATAAGTATCCAACGTGATTCATACGTATCCCATACAAACGAATGTCGCTCGTCTTCCTCCGCAATATCTCTCACCTCACTCCCTATTTTTATGTATATAATATATAGTAGTAAAAATACACATATCTAAATATATTTTCCTCAAATATATGATAAAATACTTAATATTATGAAACTATATAATAATAGTATATGGTAATGAAATATGTCCGAATAACTCGTTTTTTATACGTTTTCAACATCTTAAATAAAAAAAAGGGATTTTGTTAATTTTGCATTCAACTTTTTTAGTAGATATATATATATATATATTTTTGTCTTATTCATTAACATTAAAATAACAAAGAATGATTTTTTAAAAAAACTTTTCAATATCTATTCTTGTTTATTTTTAAAGACAAAATTTTATTTTTTTTAATTATATCTTAATTTTAGAAAGTAATAGGAGTAAATAGCAATTAATTTGAGAGATATATTTTTAGGTTATGAAATGTAGGGAGTACAAGTCTCACTCTTTTGTGGATGCAGTCTACTGTGTGCTGATGTCCTTCCTGCTTCTCTCATCCTTCCATAGTACCAAGGATTTTCTTTTATCTTTAAACAGATTTTTTAACATTAAATTTAACAAGATTAAGTTATTATACGATTAAAATAGAGAAGATAAGTATATTACTTTGTGACGCACTAATAGATGGGATTAACTAATATTCATTAAAATTGTATATAATGAATGAGGAAAATAAATAAGTATCACCCTTAACAAAATTAAAATTTTATTATCATGGAATGTTCTACATAAAATAATAAAATTACAAAAAAATAAATTTAGAAAATAATAAAATCTTAATTTATTTAAATTTTTTGTACTAGTATATTTTTCTTTCACTTAATTATATATTGTTATTGTTTAAAATATGTTTGTTGGTGAATGGAATATGGGCAGTTTGGGACATATTTCGAGGAAGTGTTGGGTGGAGTATATGATAATTTAGGAAACATTGGCTACCAACAAAACAGAATGTCGGTCTATAATTCTCTAATTTCTTTATTCTTTCAGAAATTAAAATAAATTACCAAAAAACATTTATTTATTCAAAGGAATTGAATTGGATATTAGTCAATATGGTGTTTTATGTACAGACACTCTTTTTTACCAAGAGACAATACTCATGTTATTTTATGTTTTGAAAAACACTAGGTTAATTAATTAAGGAAATCCCCAAAAGAAAGAGGACAAACACTAAAATGTTATAAGAATCTGCTTCGTTCGTTTCAAAATATTTATCGTATTAAAAATTAATTAATAACATAAGAATTTTTGTATTATATAACTTTAGTTATCAAATATAAATAATAAGAAAATAAATTTTAAATATTATTTTATGATTAAATAAAAACACGATAAATAATTTATGAGAGACATAAATTATTTTTTATTATTGTTATGATCGATATCTCTGTGGATTCTGCTTGTTTCGATGTGTCAGTACTCACTATGGATTCACTCTTATTTTGCAACAAAATTGATGCATTGGAAAAGTAAAATTGGGATATGTTATAATGCACTCTCTTTTTGTATCTTTACTTCATTTATTTTTGTCTCTTTTCGTGCTTTTCTCTTCTTTAATCTACAATTTTCTATCCTACATTGGGTTACCTACAATAAAGAATTATATTTATCCTAGTCAAACCAATAAATGAAATACTTTAATTTGTTCTAAAGGGTAGTTGTTGAGTGAATTAAGTATATTTTTTTTAAGAAAATATAATTTTTTATTTGAATTTATGAAAGAATATTTTACTATTAATGTGGAATTTTCAAAGAAAAATTCAAATTCAATCACCATTCTATTGAAAACTCTAAAACGAAGTGTTAAATGTTTCAATAGTAGTAATATTTAACATGAATAAAGTTTCGAGATAAAAGAATAATTCGAATTTATTTAAATTTCATTGTTCATATAGATATCTATTATTAATATGATATTTTAAAGTGGCAAGATTAACGCGGTTCAAAATCGAATCGATATCAATAACTCGAATTGAAAGAAAGTTATTGATGTATTAGTATTGAGTTATTGATTTAGCGGTTTAAATAATATTTTTTTTTGTTATCACATTATCGGTTCTTAACTGTTTTAGGATTTTTCTTAACAAATTAATCGATAACTTGATAGTAAATCAAATAATAATATTTATTCCACTTTATTTTATATAAAATCCTTAACTTAGAGTTTGGTTTCCTGCTCTTTTATTTTGGGTTGTCTCAGACAATTAATTATTCTACAATGTAAAAAGTATGCTTTTGAGCAAAAAGGAACTTGTGAGCCCATGTGCATGATATATTTGATTTGTCACCCTGTTTTTGAATGATTTTCAATGTTTTTTTTTGGTCAAATCTTAACGTTTAATTCGATAACCGAACCGATGATGATCAAAAACCGATAAATCAACAACCGATAAGTCAATATCTTAATGGTTCCATAACAATTTAACATCTCTACAAATCAATAACCAATAGAAAATTGATAAACGTTAAAATCGAACCGACCGATACACTAACCATAGGCAAGATGCATAAGTGATAAGAGAATATAAAAAAATAAATAAAGGTAAAACACATGATGAGTTGCAGTGCATTATTGGGGGAATTTTGGCTTATAGCCGCTCAAAATAATTTAATTACGCTTCATAGTTATAATTCAATAATTACGAATCGTATCTACATGTTAAAGAAATGAGAGAGGTGAGTGAGATTGAGAGAGGGAGGTGAGTGGACAGAGAGTGGAGAGATGTAAATAGTATATGTATATCGATTAGATAATTGTATCTATGTAACTAGATGTATATGTATCAATCCTTGTATTTAAATGACTCCGTATAATTTGTATACAATTGAATCGAGTTCAAATAATTGTATTTGTATGTCTGCCATTTCTCTCTCGCTTTATACCAATACGAATTGTAGCTATGTTTGATAGTTAACTACAAATACTTATTTAACCGCGTAATTTTCCTTTATCGTAACCATCTAGCCTCAGTTTAGCCCATAAATTTCCACACCAGGGCGGCCCAATTTGACTGAAGGGGTTGGGCTGGGGATATCAGTGAGGTTGGGCCGAACAACATACTGGGCTTGGTAGAGCAGCCCAGGTTCTTGCTCGGGTTGCACTCATTTAATTAAGGGAAAATTGTATATAATAGCAAACTAATAACCTAAAATAAATGAAATAGCTAGGGTTTGATTTAATTGTGCTCCATAGCAAACGTTAGCTAAAATTTGCCAGCGTCTCTCTCCAAGAAATCTCGCTCGCCACTCTCCATTCTCGCTCGCCTCTCTCGCTTTATACACAAAAGTGTATAATTCTGTTTCTGTTTTGTATAAAGCGAGAGAAAATTGTATATACACATGCAAACATATATATCTTCGTGTTATACACTTAATTATACAATTTACAAATATTTTACTTCAAATGTTGCAGAGAAAAAGGCCAACAAATTATACAATTGCGAATTATACAATTGCAGTGAAATACAATTTTCTCTAGCTTTATACAACAGAAGTGTATATATTGTATTTCTGTTTTTGTATAAAGCGAGAGAAAAACATATATCTTCTTGCTATACACTTATAATTATGCAATATACATACATTTTAATTCGATTCAACTGTATGCGAAGCAATTTTTATAAAAATATTGCAGCAAAATAGGCAGTGAATTATATAATTGTGCATTATACAATCGCAGTGAAATAGGATAGCGAATTATACAATTGCAGCGAAATAGGCCAGCGAATTATACAATTGTATATGTATAGCAAATTATACAGTTTTATGTTTTCTATGGAGCGCATTTATACAAACTTTGTTATAGCATACAAATATGAATTTTTTGTTTTCTATATGTAAAAGTTGCCCTTTAATTAATTCTTTTGAAAATATTCCCCAGTGCGTTAATATTAGAGATATATTTTAGATTCCTAATATCATGATTAAGATTAGAGATTTAATAAATTTAAAAATTAAAGTTGTAATTATGATTAAAATAATAAATAATTTATACATTTACTTTGAAATATCTTAGAAACATAATTCTAGTCGTAAAAAAAGGAAAAAAACTGTTTAAAAAGAGCTTAGGAATACGGAGAAATTTTAGTTATATTTAAGTTAGGGATGATTTTTAGCTAGAATGGTGGGATTGACAATTTTCAAAAGTAAATAAAGAATATAGAGAAAATAGCCAAATGAGCTTCAATCTATTTGTGAATTTACAGCTGCATATTTATATTCCTGGACTATTTTGAAGTGGAATGAATAACCTCTTTTTAAGTGTTGTATGAGAAGCAATAAACATGTAAAAAATATTTCTATTATAATTAAAAAAATTGTATATTTTATCTCTTCATTTATTTCTTAAAAATAAAATTATCCTCCCTTTAATGGGAATATACTTTTAATCTCTTTTTTTTTTTCAATTTTCTTTATAATTTACCTCACTTTTCATATTATACAAATCAATATTCCGAATTACCCAAACAAACCTTAGATCAATAATTTTATTTACACATAATTTACTATCAGAGAAAAAAATAAATAAATTCAATTTCTTGTTCATCATCTTCAATAAAAATGTTAGTTTTTTTTTGTAACAATTTGATCAATTTTGTCTTTCCAACAATACCTATTAATGATTTTGCTTAAATCATCATTAGAAAAAGATTCTTGATAAAGAATTTCCAAAATTTTGAGCTTCTTTTGCATTTTTAGCTATCACTCCAAAAAGGTTTGATATTGTTTTAATAGTGAAAAAATAATGGAGGGTAATGGAAAGGAGAATGAGAAAGAAAGTAACTAAAGAATAGATTTAAGTAGTAAGTACACATGTTAAACACGTGTTGATGCGTGTGTAGTTGAAAATTTAAATACGTGTGTAGTTGAAAATTCGGAAAAGATTGAAAAAGTTTCATTAGAATTGAGTTCATTAGAACATGCACTAGGTGAAATGCCTTTATCTACTATAGCGTTTTACCAATTTATGACTTGATATACATTATTTCGAAATACATGAAAAAAACAACTTCAATCCAAGCAGCACAAGTCATCAAACACAATGCAAAAAAATGAAAGCATAAATAATCCCATAGCAAACTAGAAATTAACTAATGTGCACTTCATTTATGGTGTGGTAAGGTTGCAAGCCAAGCAGGAGGCTGCATCCCAGTTTGTTCCTGTACTGTTTCAAGCAGAGGAGGCATCATACGGTACAATGCAGCAACATCCTTCAATCCGCTCCCACCTTCGCCGCCACTATTGCTTTCCCCTCCATTAGCACCTGACCAAATGCTAATCTTTGGCTGCATACCGTTCACTGCTTCAGCGTTGAGTTGGGCGATTTCCTTATACATACCGTTGTTGATCATCAAATAGTCTCTGAGAGCCGTGTAATTGTGATTCAATTCCTTTAGAATGGATCCTAAGTAAATTGCTTGTGCTTTTCCAATCGTTGCTACTCCTTCCGCTTCCTTCTGTTTTGCATACAGCTCGCTGTTTGCAGCCTGCTGCCGAGTATAGAGTTCAGCATCTGCATTTGCCTTTTGTGCCTCTGCTTTCTTCTGGCTCTCGAATAGTGCAGCTTCTGCTTCTTTCTGTCGCTTGTATAATTCAGAATTTGCCTCTTGCACCTAACATGTGTAATTTTGTCACAGAGAAATGAATTTTGAGCGTAACAGGCATGCGTAAAAAAGAAAAATACTACTACTTACCTTAATATCATATTCAACAGTAGCCTTGGTGAGAAGCTCAGCCTTGAGCTTAGCAGTCTCAACAAAAGCTTTCTTTTTCTCCACTTCCATTTGCAGCTCTGCTTCTCTTATGGCTACCGCCTTCTCGGCTTCCACCTCCGCCAGCCTGGCAGTCTGAGACCACCCTGCTTTCTTCTTTGCCAGAAAAGCACTTGCCTCAACAACCTCAGCTTCTCTTTGGTTCTGAAATATTTTAACTTCAGTGTTTACTCTAACTTCTTCCTTCTTTCCTTCTCCTTGCCTTTTCGTTGATATGATAAATGTCTCAGCATCAATCATAGCAGCATTTTGCTTTGTTTCTCCATCTCTTAGCTTTGCTCCTATCTCTCCTTTCATCCTCGCCTCCGCTACATCAATCTATCACACATGAAACAAAACTAGGAGATTTCGCTTAATTCAATAGCTCTGGCTCAAAAAGAATATATGTGTGTTTACGTACCTTGGCTTGATTGGCGGCCTCCATCTGAGTCTTTTGTCCAAGGTAGGAGAAATACTCATGGCCAGGAACATCTACAAGCTGCTTAACATTAGCATTATAGATATAAAGCCCGAATTGATTCAATTCAAGTTGCACTTTATCAAATACTTCTTGCTTAAATTCCTTTGTTCCCTTAAAAATCTGTTCCATTGTCATGGAAGCTGCAAGTACACGAGTTTCCCCTTCGATAACTCCCTTGACAAGATCTTGTATATGAGTTGACTGCTTGTCACTATTAGACATAAGTTTTGCATACTTAATCAAGCTCTCATAATTCGTCTCGTCCAACACTTTTGGCCCAATTGTGAATACCGCGGGGAGGTAGAAAGGGAGTTTCTCCGCGCTCATAGCTTGAACCTGGAACGAGTAGTTCACCGGGGAAATATCGAGCCTGGTGCATTTTTGGAGGGGCCATAAGAAATGCTTCTTCTTCAGTAGTATTTCAGATATGCCATTTCCAGTGATCGCAAGCATTTCCGATGGGCCAGCTACGATATACCTCGGAATTCCCATATCGAATTATAAATGATGAGCGAATAAATTAAGAATATTGAGTTGATGATCTTGGAATAAATGTGACTATATAGAGTGGGGAAATACTGTAGGAAGGTGGTAGTAGTGATGATTAGGGTTGAGGCAGTTATGTGAGTACGAAAATCGTGCAAATGAAAGAAGCATTTCTGTTGAGAGTTTCAACGCCAAGGGATTGTCCTTCGATGGAAATTTCTCATTTTGTCCATTAATTAGATCCGTGGCTAATTTTAAATTTTGTTTTGTATCAATAGAATTGTATAACTATATTAAATAATTATTTTCTTTTTTTTTTCAAAAAGAAAAAATTCTTGTGCTTCTTCTCCTCCTTTTCGATAATATGTGTAACAAGTAATTTCTGGCTTATGCCTAATGAATAGGAGCATCTGTTTTATGCAACTACTTAAGTTACTTATTTTATTTATACAAAGTAAAGTTTGATAGAAAAAAATTAATAATTGAGTAAAGTTTTTGTGATATTTATTCAAAAGAGAAAGTCCAACTATATTTGTCGTCTATTTAAGCAAGTGTTAAAATGGAGAGACGCAAAACAAACAATTATATCCGGTCCAATGAATGATCCTTCCATTGTACGAGAGAATAATTTCTTTGATTACAATTCTTCCCTAGCATTGTTTGATGTGAAATTCAAATATAAAGGAAGCTTCCGGGATCATAAAAATTAGTATTTATCTTCTGTTTTTGTAATCCTAAAATATTTCGATTTGTTGTCACAAATTTCTTCTTAATGAATGAGTGACCTTTCATTATCTGTTTCCATTACTTATATATACTTTAAAAATAATAAGTACCAAGTTGGGTTGTTTGAGCATTTGGGTTTAGATGGCATTTGGAGCTTTTAATATAATTTTCATTCGAAAAATGCTCATTTCTTAAGTTTTCAGTTTCTGAAAAATCACCCACCAATTACCAGCAGCTAGATCTCTCTGGCTTTTAGAGCAGAGATAGGAGGTAATTCATAAAATTAGTCAAGATACATATAAGTTGATTTGAATATCAGTTAGTAGTGATGCTCTAATCAACTTCACGCATCTTAATTCATATTAAAAATGAATGTCATTCTGATATCGAATTTATTTGAACCCCGTACTTCACCTCTCATTATATGCTTAATTGAGACTTTGAAATTCGAGATAGACGCATCATAAGATAATTTTAGTAATCAGCTACATCACAATATATAT
>NC_028639.1:70922326-70991230 GCF_001406875.1 Solanum pennellii
ATATTGCTCTTAATATAATGAGAGTTGTGAACACCTAATTTTTTACCAAAATATAAAGATTTAACACCATTTAAAAAAAAAAGGTTATATTTAAAATAAATAAAAAAATAAATTGTGTAAATTACTTTAATAATAAAAATTATGAATTTATGGTATTTGTTTTAAATCTTCAACTTTTAATTAGTTTAAAAATAATGGTAGAAGAAGAAAGGGAGTCCAAAATATTCAAATTACCTTCCCCTTATCCTAATTATTCCCAACTTCCTAACTTATTTCACTAAAAAATCTCATCCCATTTATTATTTTTATTTTTATTTTTTCTCTATCTCTCTCTTTGACTTTTTTTTTTATATTTTTTTATTATTTTATTTAGTTAATTTTCTATTATTATTATTTATTTATTTATATCTTTAACCCAACCCCAATTCACTCAACAATATTTCAAACTAAATCCTAATCCCACTCTATTACGTTCCTTTTAGCACCAGACTCTCAGCCAAAAAAATTATTAAAAAACACGTTCAGTTGAGAAGAAAAAATACAGAGAGATGTAAAAAGAGAGAGAGGGGACAGAGGATACATAGAGAAATACAGATACAGAGAGATATACAGCAAACAAAAAAAAGAAGAAAAGTAAGTTATTCTTTTGGAGAATTAGGTTAGAGTTAGAGTTTTTTATGGTGGTTCTAAATTCGTGGCTCAAATCAGTAGATCGTAGAAGTTATTTTTCGTGATATTCATTTTCGCAGCGAGGTAACTCTAAATTCTCGCATTATTTAAATGTAATGTTGTATGAAAATTTGAATCTAATAATGTTCTTTGAATCATATGTTATTATGTAATATCAATCCGTGATGCATGTTATGATTTTTTTTATTTTTTTTTCTCTCGATCTGAAAAACGGAACAAAAAGAAATGTTTCTTGCTAACAACAATAATATAAAATAAAAGATGTATCATACATTTTTTTTTGCATTATTATTAGTGTCTGTTATTTTTTAGATGCAATTTATATCAAAATTTATTTTGTGATGTTTAATAGCTAATGTTTTTTTTAGCCTAGTTTTTCACTAAAAAATAAAACAAAATTTATAAACTTGTTAGATTGGGATGTAAACTAAAATTTTTAATTGATTAGTAATTTAAAAACTTATGTGTAATACGTTTCAATTTTTTATTTTTTTTACACATTATTTGGATTAAAAATTATCGTTAGAATAAGTATATAAGATAATTATCTAATTCGAATTATTAAAGTTTATCATTGAGAGAATATATAAATATTATTTAGAGTCATAACTAAAATTAAAAAATAATGGGAAAGAGTAATTAAAAAAATGAAAGAAAAACCATAAGAATAAAAAAGGAAGAAGAAGAAAGCATAAAAAAAACAACATAATTTTTTTTAAAAAAAACAGAAACAGAAAAAATAAAAAATAAAAAAAAAAGAAAACGTGAAAAATCAAAAAAAAAAAATAAGAAGAGGAAAGTAGAATGAAAATAAAAATAAAAAATATAAAAATAATAAAACAAAAAGTAGAAATAATTAAAAAAAGAAGATTTAAAATAAACTTTCTCAAAGTAAAACAAATATTATAAAAAAAAAACTCTAAGAAAAGACAAACAGAATGTTGTTAAAAAAAAGTAAAAAGGATAACTAAAAACGTGCAAAAGGAAAAATGAAAAAAAAAATTAAAATCAGAATTTTTTTAAAAAAAAACAGAAACAGAAAATTAAAAAAAAAAAGCGAAAAAAGAAAAACGTGATAAAATGAAGAATCGAAAAAATGAGAAGAGAAAAGTGGAATAAAAAAAATTATAAAAAAAATATAATTATTAAAGAAAAGGGTAAAAATAAATAATAAAAAAAAAGAACGTAAAAAAAGAAGATTTAAAATAAACTTTCACAAAGTAAAACAAATATTAAAAAAAAAAAAAACTCTAAGAAAAGACAAACAGAATGTTGTTAAAAAAAACAAAAATAAAAAGGGTAACTAAAAACGTGCAAAAGGAAAAAATAAAATAAAAAATTAAAATAAAAGAAAAACTTTTTTTAAAAAAAGAAATTGTTTAAATCTCGTTAGATTTTTTTTTGCTAGATTTAATTATAAATTTCATAAAATTTATCTCTTATTTTTAATCTAATTTTTTTTCTTAAAAAATACAATTCTAAATTAACTTGAACTCTAAAAATCTTTTCTCTACACAAATTCTAATTCCTAACTATTAAACACCTATATAAATTCTACACATAATAACATTAAATATATATATATATATATATATACAAAAAAAATGTAATAAATAAATAATAATAATAATAATAAAATAAATACTAAATAATAAATAAATAAATATGAGTGTTTCAAATTTTGAATGGACACAAATCGAAAATAATAAAATAATTTTAATTAGATTTAAAATAAATAAGACGATTTTTAAAAGGTTTAAAATAAATGAGAGAATAAAGTAAAAAAACATTTTTATTATTAAGTTAAATAATGTAATATTCAAAATTAAGTCTAGTCATATCAAAGTTAATGAAGCGACCGTGCTAGAACCACGGGACTCGAGGGGTGCCTAACACCTTCCCCTCGGTCAACAGAATTCCTTACCCGGATTTCTAGTTCGCAGACCAATAAAAATAGAGTCAAATTTCCTTTTAATTAGGGATTTAAATAAGGTGACTTGGAACACCAAAACTCAATTCCAAGTGGCGACTCTAAATAATAATTATCCCTTTTTAAAACGTCACTTTAATTGGAAAAACTTTTTTTCTTTCAAACAATAAAAATCAAAAATATTGAGAGGAAAAAAAGAGGCGTGACAAGAGTTAGAACACTTCTTTTCCAAATTCAAACGATTGCTATGCTATAATTTTTATTTTACTATTATTTTTTCACGTATGTTAATAGTTAATGAGAGCCAAGAGGTCACATAAAGTTGACACTACTTAAACTAAGTTTCGTTTATTTTAGATATCTTATATCATGTCTCCTTATGTTAATTTAACACTTTCTGCTGAGATAGCATAGCAAGTGTGATACACTCATTGGATGAGCGTGTGAGAGCCTCATTTTATTATTTTTTTTCTTTTTTCCTATATTTTGGCTATCATTTTTCAAGGTTAAACTCGTTCCATGGTGAAATAAATTTGAGATGCCACAAACAAAAAGTGAATTCTAGCGTCCATAAATTTTAAGCTTAAATACTTCCACTTATTTTGTTGTCATTCTTCCTCCTCAAGATAATTTGAGAACAATCAACATAAATTTCAAGAAGAAAAAACACACTCAGAAATGAAAGGAAATCATATTTTCAATTATGAAATCCTACCTTTACAATAAACAATTTTAGTGTTTCAATCCATTTGTATGCCTTCTTACATCATAATCACGAAAAAAAGTTCAAATCAAATAGATAAACTATATAATTTTTAGTAGAAAGATTAGAACTCCATATTTATGTACTAAAGCAACAATTGTTGAATTGTATTGACCAAAAAATACAGCAAAAAGGAAAAAATTAACAATACCCTCGAAAAAAATCAAGCAAATGCATTACCAAATTCACCAAATCAAGCATTCAAATATCAACCGATTAGAATAAAGAAGTTTTTATCTCACAACATTCACAAAATGACAGAAACAAACAAACTAAAAAAAGCTTCATCTTTTGACACAATTGGGTGAAGGAGGGGCGGGGGTGAGGTAGTATAGAAGACAATTTGGGGTGGAGGAGTGCATATAATTTTTTTTTATTAAAAATATTTTTCTTTTAATTATTTGGTTAAAGAAATTTCATATGTCAATGAGTTATTGGTAGTTTTTTTCCTACTCAAAATTCATCTTTTAATAATTAATTTTTCTATATATTGCCACATGTTTTTATTTAATTTGTCATATTGACACATCATCGGTGAGTATTACATAAATCTAATAAATTTGGCAGATTGTAGAAAAAGTGTCAAAATGACATAGTTGTGCATAATATAAAGTGTATAAATGAATAAAACTTAGCTAAATTGTCTAAGTGAAAAATTTATGTCAAGTTTAGGTGATCTGATGGGTTCTCTCTAATATTTTTTTATATGTTCTTTGACAATTTCTACCTCTGAGATAATTTGTTAAAATTAAACTAGACTCAAAGTTTATTTAAGCCGGGCACGATCACACCAAAATTGAATGATGAAGCATCTCACATCGATAATTAATGAATCATGGGTTCACGACTTGAACTATTAATGTATTTGCTAGTAATAAATTTAATTAGTACTAGTATCAATGATTGTATTTTACCTTATGGGTTATGCATTATTATTATTATTATATATAATTTCACGGCTGCTATACATTTTTACAACAACTTTACACTAAAAACATGGGGAAAACGAGCTTAAACTCATTTTGCTGGGTCAATGCCTTCATTCCATCTTTCGTTTTCTAAATTTGGTGAAATTCCACTTTCTATAAACAACATTTAATTCTATAAATTAAAACTCCATTTGTCTTAACTCCACCATTCATTAAATTAACCAATATTAACCTGTTATTTCTTTGTTCAGAAAACAGAGAACTTAAACCATGTCCTCTTATCCACCCCGCGCTATGGCCTCAAATTTCGATGAGGATCGATGGATTATTCAAATCCGTCGAACACTTGATGAAGAACTCGAAGAATTCAGTGAAATCCCAGTCTGCATTTTTAACGTCCCCAAACCCCTAATGGTTTCGGACCCCGATTCTTACATGCCCCAAGAAGTTGCATTAGGTCCTTACCATTATTGGCGTCCAGAACTATACGAAATGGAGAGGTATCGTTAAATTGTATGATAACTTGTTAGAGTACGTTTGTTATGATATCATATTGAATTGTGTGACACTTTAATTAGGTATAAACTTGGCGCTGCAAAGAGAACTCAGAAACAACTCCAAAACATCAAATTTCAACATCTTGTTGAGCAGTTGATAAAATTGGAGTTCAGAATTCGCTCATGTTACCATAAGTACTTGAATTTCAATGGCGAAACGTTAGCCTGGATGATGGCTGTTGATGCCTCTTTTCTACTCGAGTTCCTTCGAGTTTATGCTGTTAAAGAAGGTATGGTTCTAACACGAGCAATTTCTTCCTCTACGATGTCACATTTAGCTGATGTTGCTGGGAGAAAATCATCACATAATGCTCTTCTTAGAGATCTAGCAATGCTGGAAAATCAAATCCCACTATTTGTTTTAAGGAAAATCTTAGAACTTCAATTCACATCTTTAGATCTGGCAGACAATATGCTAATGTCTATGCTAGTAGGTATTTGCAAACAACTTTCCCCTTTCAAAATGGAGGAAAAAATCAGAGAAGTTCAAGTCACAGAATCCGCTCATTTGTTGGACTTTTTGTACCAAATGATCGTGCCTAAATTGGAATTACGAGCTTCTGATACAACAGAAGATCGCGATGATCAGGACCAAATTGATACCGATCAATGTCAAAATAATTCCTTTGGAAAATCAAGTCATGTTAAACAATTTGTAAGCGAAGTTTGGAAGATACTTGTTAAAGTAAACAGAGGACCTGTATGTCTTGTTAAAAGATTAGTACTTTCGAAACCTATGAAAGTCATGTTCAAGTTACCATGGACACTTCTATCAAATATTCCAGGACTAAAACTATTAATTTTGCCAATGAAATACCTATGTTTCTCACAAGAAAAAGCGGAAGAGAATCCTGAAAATGAAAACGAAAACGAATGTAATTCACCTTTAGTGGAGGAAATAGCTATTCCTTCAGTACGTGAACTTTTAAAAGCAGGGGTAAATTTTGCAGCCACAAATGGAGGAATCACAAGCATAAGTTTCGACTTTAAAAACATGACATTTTATTTACCTACAATCAACGTAGATATCAACACGGAGGTAATTTTAAGAAATTTAGTAGCTTATGAGGCGTGTAACGCGTCAGGGCCACTGGTTTTTACTCGTTACACAGAGTTAATGAATGGGATTATTGATACGGAAGAGGATGTAGCATTGCTTAGAGGAAGAGGGATTGTGTTGAACCGTTTGAAGAGTGATGATCAAGTTTCGAATTTGTGGAATTCGATGAGTAAATCAGTGAAGTTAACAAAAGTTGAGTTGTTGGATAAAGTGATTGAGGATGTCAACAAGTTTTATAATGGAAGATGGAGGGTGAAAATTGGGAAATACATGAAGCATTATGTGTTTGAATCATGGCAGTTCCTCACATTCTTGGCTGCGATTATGTTGTTGATGTTGATGACTTTGCAAGCATTTTGTTCAGTTTATAGCTGTGCTCGTGTACTCCGTATTCAAAGCACTAGTTAGTAACAAACAACAATATATTCAGTGTAATCTCACAAATCACTTTTAGGCTGATCCTACCCTTACCTTCGTGAGATAGATATGTAGTTTTCCTATCTTTGTATCTTTAAATAGTAACATTTATAAGAAGCTTTTAACTATAGTTATGCATATTTCAAATCATATTTTATCGATTTCATATTAGTTAATTATTATATTAAAAATAATTGTTTATATTGTTGTCCACCTTACTAACTCAAGAAAATATTAGTTAATTTTTTTCTATATTATTCTTACGATTAATTTTCATTTGAAAGTGTGTAAATTTGTTTGCGAAATTCTCAAGAGGTGAATTAATAAAATTAGATTCTTAGTTAATGATTTTTAAAGCATCATACAAAATAAAGAGTGATCAATTAATATGGAACTAAGAAAGTGACGTACAATAATATCTTGGTCCATTTATAAATACCTAATATTTTTTATCTTTAATCCTAATAGTTAATCAACTTCATGAATCGTCATGCTAAATCCTTTGAATACTTAAAATTATTATGTCAAGTCTACAGATTGAGGCTTAACCTTGTGCCTTGACTCGAGGAGATCAAGACAGGATAGAATAATTTTTCTGAATATTGACTTTTTTTTAATTATAATTTCATTTTTTAATGTAAAACTTGATTAAACATCGATAAAACATATGATATTTATCATATCATAACATCTTTTAATATTTTATAATCGGAAAATTGAACTTTCAGTAATAAAATAAATTAAAAAATGAAGGTTATTAGAACTTTCTAAATCATAGTAGCAAAATTAATAGTGGTAATATATTATTTTGGTCGCAAATAAAGTTTGTCCACTGCATTAATGAAATATTGTCAACTCTAGCCGAAAGTCTCATATGAACTTCACAATTAATTGTCCTCTCAACTACAAACTCAGGGTTCATTTTCCACAAGTTCATTATTTCAAAATAAATTTTAATTCTAAATTTATTATTTTAAAATATAAAAATAATTATTTTTGTCATATTTTATTTTAGCATTAATTATTTATGTTTTAAATTATTTCTTAAAGATTTTATATTAAAAATATGAAAATAAAAATAAATAGAAAATAATACACTAAAGAAATCAAATAATCTCATTTTTTCCTTTTCGAAAAAAATATATTTTTCGTAAATTAATTATATATTACAAGCATCTAAGAATAATCTCCTTTCCGTAGACAAAATTCCAAATACATGATACACCATGTGATACATTACATGCATTTAAATTATTCAAATAAATAGATTATATTAGAATATCTTATTTATTAAATTGATTATTATTATTATTTTGGGTCAAATTTTGACCCAACTAACACAACATCTTACGTTGTCCTTCCAATGTAAATGTCACAATTACTAAAAACTTCAGAGACCAGTCTTTTTAACAATTTCGAATTAGTCATTAAATTAGAAAATATATACTTTGAAGTTTTATGACAATTTATTTGTCTTCGATTGTGGCGGCAGAAAGGAAAATATCCAACAAGCCTTTTCATTTTGCTATATATTACCTAATTTATTTATTTAGATGGTAGTGTGGCTTTTCTAGGGGTTGTTACAAAGTCTATATTGATAAATACATTTCAAAAATATATACGGTGTACATGAATAATAAATATATTAAATGTGTTAAAATTTAATTTAAAAATATTTCAAAACATAAAATAAATATCTTCAGCAAATCCAATTTTACAGTAATTTCAAACGAATCAACAAACTCCTTCGATCTTTGAGCAAATAAGTATCATTAAAAATATCGTTATACTTCTACGTTAGAAAAAGTATTATTACTATATAGACACATTTTTCATGTTCTTGCTTAAACCTTAGAAAGAAACAAGTTTCTTTCATTTTCTTCTAGAAACTTTTTGGATTCTAACTAAACATGATACAATAGGAACCAGATATTAGGGGTTTCCATTATGAATAATTGAAAATACGTATGATTTGAAAATCTGATTTAAATTATTCGTGTCGTTACAAATTATATATGAATCATTCTAATAGAAATTAGAAATTAAACTCCTCTATTTATGTGTAAAATTTCTAATAAAATACTTATATTATATATTTAATCCTTCATACTAATAATATAGATACTAATTAATAAATTAAATTATTTTCTATAATATATCCTCGGGGGCGAATTTATAAGTGAAAATTAGGAGACAAAAAATTTATTACATATTTTATGTATATATATTCTTCTAGATATAATTAGTTATTAACATTTACGCAATACCAATACTAAATAATCCCCTTGATTGAAGAAGACTCACCAGGGATTAATTCTACTAAACTACTTTTCCCCCATCTTTTAGATTTGTCACCATATAAACTAGCATTCTTCTACTTACATTTTTTATTATGATAATTATAGAATATATTATTTAAACCTACATATATCCACCAAACCAACGTGTTACGATAGTAATAAATATTCTTTTAGTTTTAATCAGAAATCTTGTGTTTAAAGCCTTTTAAAATAAAATTACTTTTATTAGTGAGTATTTTAATTTTCAATATGAAATTCTTTGAAGCGAATAAAGACCTAAACAACTTGAATCTTAGAAATGTACTTTTTCAAATGCGATTCTAGATTATTATATACAATAATGTTGACCATATTGATCAATGATACATAATTTATATTTGACCATAATGTTAGATCTAGTTCAAAGATATCGTCATGCTAAAGACTTTGGTATGCTCAAATTATACTAGTCTATAAAATTATATATTGGACTCGTTATTCAAACAGTTCGACGCTTAGCTCCTTGTAAGTAGAATTTCAACATTTTGGCAGACAAATGACATTATAATTTTAGAATAGTGACAATTGAAAGGAGTGGCTGGCAATATGCATGACAAATATTTCACAAAAACAAACCACTTGTCATTATTTGAACTCTCTTTATAACACCTATAAATAGTTATTTCGTTCCATGAGAATGCACCAAAAAATATTTTATTTTCTTTCTTTGACCAACACTACTTTTACTTTGAGTTATTTAAAAGGCTCTTTATAAAAATTGACTAAAAACAGAAAAAAAAAACATGTGATATTTTGGATACCATTAGATAAAGTTTATAAACTTCTCATAGTTATATTTTTTTATGGGTTACAAATAAAGTTGGGCAATTGCATTAATTAAATATTTACTAACTCTATCAATTTGTAGGGACAAAGACTTACAACTGGCTGCTCTTAATATATAGAGTGTCCAATTTCACTTCAATAAAATTCATTTCAATTTCCAAATCAAACACCATGGTGTCCGGCGACTGTACTTCGTTCGGCAGTGCTATTACTCCGATCAGATTGACCGTTACCCACTCCCGGAGTAACATCAAACAGCTGAACCATCACTTACCGGTTTTCTCAGAGATCTCCTCTTCATCGGAGCAAATCGCCGGCAGTGAAGATCTTTTAACTGAAATATTCCTCCGATTACCCCCAAAATCTCTACTTCGTTTCCAGTGTGTATCTAAACACTGGCTTTCCCTTATTTCTAGTGCCCATTTCCGTCGACTCCATACTCGTCGGAATGCTACCTCCTCTGCTTCCACCGTCGGCGTTTTCTTGTGCCGACACCCAAATTATGATTTTCTTGCTCTTAATGATGAACGGATATCTGAAATGGGTCGGATTTACGACCGTTTATCCGATTCGCGTGGTAGTAGAGTTGTGAGTAGTATCAATTCTTGTAATGGGCTTTTATGCGTTGGTTTTAAATCGGATGATGCTAAGACGGACTTTTATATTTATAATCTCACTACCGGTCATCAGAGGTATATTCCGGTGCCGGAGACTATGTTAGTGAAAAGTATGAACTTAGCATTCGACCCCAAGATCTCCGACGATTACTATGTTGTTTGCGTTTGGCTCTCTGTTTCTGAAAACCGACTCCAGTTCTCTGTGTATTCATCTGGATCTGGGATTTGGAGGCACTCGAATGAGCACTGTAATAAAGTGGATTTATGCAGCTATGGTGGGGTTTTCTGGAAAGGATCTGTTCATTGGTTTAGCCAAACAAGCCCCTTTTTGTGCTTGCAAGTTGATAATTGCGTGTTTAAATCAATGCCTAGCACCGATATTCCTGAAGGACAGTGGTACAGAAACATCGAGTATTTCGGAGAATCATGTGGTCGTTTACATCTTATTGAGATTCATAAGCCACAAGATATACAGTTTGATGTTTTGGAATTGAAGAGTGACTACTCTTGTTGGTTTGTAAAGTATCGAGTGAATCTTGAATTTTTGACCAATTTGTATCCGATTATGGTGAATCAAGAAGTGTATCCTCCTGAAGATTATAACTTTCCATATGCATTCAGTACCCTCTGTTTTCTAACAGATGAAGAAAACAGAGCAAGGGTATTGATATCACTTCCGGGGAAGATTGTTGTGTTTGATATACATAACGGGATGGTGAAAGAGTTAGCTGATATACAGCCTCATTCTTTCAGAAATTTCATTGGTGGTGCTCGGTATGATTGTTTTGATGCCTATAAACATGTTGAAACACTCGCTTTTGTTTGAGTTTCTTGTAATTTTTTTTTCTTTCTAGTGTTCAATAAAACGATTTACGTCTTGCAATTCTCGTGTGCTCTGTTTTCTGATATACTCAATTAATGGAGTTTGAGTATGCTGAATGTCTCGCTCTTAAAAAGCTCGGATAATTCTCTTTTCTTTGAGCTAAGATTTTAAAGTGTCACTTAGATTGAAGATCTAATTTCATGATGCGTCAAATTAATTATTTGATTGTTGTGACAATTAACATTTCAATTTGAAATAATCAATTTATTAGGTCTTTTTTAAATTTATAAAAAAATGTATCAGCTACGTATGAAATAAAATAAAATTGCAAACAATTATTTTTCTAAAAAATAAATGATTGTATGATCAAAGATCTCATTTCCTTCTAGAACGAATTCTCATTTCACGTGAAAGTGAAACACGGAGACGTGTGACCATGGGGCCACCAATTCTTGTTTCTGGTCCACTTTTGGGACACGATTCTGAAATGAATGGCCACAAAAATTATTCTAAAATATACTATTTCCGTCTAAGTAATATTTTTTTCATTAAATAAATTTAATTTTAATAGTAAATTTTTCTTTTAATATTTTGATTTATTAATCTATTCAAGAAAAGTCAAAAATTAGCAAATTTATAGGTGCAAATAGAACATTTTTAAATAATTTCTAATACGTTAAAAAGACATTTTTAAGCCTTTTTTCCTATAAAAAAGTATAAAGAAGTATTGTCCTATCAAAGTTACTTGCACTAACTAGTACCTACTAACCATATCAATTATTGATTCATGAATTAATGGTTCTTCTGACTCCATATTCATAGGATTTAACGTGAAATTACGAGGAAATACATAATTATTCCATTGAATCTATTTTTTTTAAGTAGATATTTTAAATTTGCAGGGATTCTATTATCCTACAAAATAATTCAAATTCACAATAAATACACCAGTTTGATCTATTTTTACAGTAATTGTAATTTCACACTAAGAAAGCGCGTGAAAGAGTAAACTTACAGCCCCAAACCAATGAAAAACTTACATATGACATTGTTAAACCAAAGTGAAAAGAGATCCATGTTTCTTCTTCCCCAAATCACCATTAATGGCTGTTGTGATCTTTTCTCAACAGCAAGAGTTGGTTCTTTACTACGCAAAGAAAATTTCTTTACTATATTCTCTATCATCAAGTTCTAGCAATCTATCTTAAGGCCTTTTATAAGAAAAATTTACTTAACAACGACATAATACATGGTTAATTTTGCACTTAATTACCTTTCAACAAATAAATTTTAAACCGTTTACGTTTACATAGTTTTTCAAGAACAAAAGTATCAAAGAATCTACTCGTAAAAATTCAAAATGTGAAATTCACTTATAAAACTCAAATCTAGTCTTGATTTCGAAATACCCACAAGCTAAAAAAATTAAACTAATTTTTGGGAGAAAATTTGAAATCAAGCACTAAACTAAAAAATAGCACACAAAACTAACATAGATATATTTACAAGGAAAATCAAAAAAAATAATCTTTTGAAGTGAAGTAAAGGAAAAGAAATTGGAAAGGATGAACATAATTCTTTCTTAAAAAAATTTATGGATTAAAATGTGAGTGGATCAGGGTTTTACCCGACCCGCTATTAAACAAGTAAAAAAATAAAAAAATATTATTTTATTTTGGGGGTGAACACACACACATATTATGAGAGTGCGAATATTGTAAAAAATTATATATTTAAAATTATTGAAAATAATTGAATGAGATAATAGAATATCGGCAAACTTTAGATGTCTACTTCAGAAAAGGGTACAAATTTGATAGCGTTATTATGTATTTCCTCTAAAATTACAACGGTATACAAAACAAACAAAAAAATTAAATACTCTCCTCATATTTAATTTATTTGTTGATTTTCATTTTGATATGAAATTTTAATAAATATATAATAGAGAACTGTAATTTTTTTAAATATAAATTTGAATATATTATATGAAATTAAAAAATATTACACATTTTTGTAAAAAAAAAAAAAGTGAAACATGGAGAAATGTGCCATCAGTCAATCTTGAAATGAATTGGCACAAAGAGTAATACTAATTAATTAAAATTGTCCTATTATATGCTTTTAATTTCAATCTACTTGCACTAGCTGTTGTTAACCAATTCATTCATTTCATGGATAAATTGATCTTCTGACCCCACATTCATAGGAGTAACAAAAAATATACAAATATACACAAAATAAAATATTTAACTTTCCTCGTTTTAATTTGTTGGTTCATTTGATTTGATATAAAAAAATTATTAAAACAAATTTAATAAAGAGAATATAAATTATTCTCGTCAGTTATTACATCAGACGAAAAATTTTAATATATGAGAGACACACCTATTGTCAGTTGTGTGAAACTTTCTTTTACTGTCAACTGTAAAAATGGAATCCGTGTCTTACTATTTTATTCTCTTTTATTTTTATTACTTTTCTCATTCATTTAAAACTTTTTCTTTACTTTCTTTTTTTCTCCTTTTTCTTTACTTTCCCCTCCTCTATACGTTATAAAAAAAACTCAGACTTACCCAAAATGTCTAATATGTATATTTTATCTGTATAATATTATATATTTAAGGAAAAATTAAAGTGAATGTAACAATAAATTTTCAATCTAATATTTTAATAAAATTGAAGAAAATGAAGGTAGTAAAATTATTATTAAAAAAAATAAAATTTTGTAATATTAATTTCATAAATTGTATATTTTATTAAAGTGAATGTGACGAGAAATTTTTAATGTAATATTTGAATGAAATCGAAGAAATTGAAGATAGTGAAATTATAATTAGAAAAACATAAAAATTTGTATGTTAATTTTATGAATTGAATCTTTTATTTTTCTGTAAATATCTTATAAAACGATGTATAAGCAATATGAGAATTTAGATAATTTGTGAAGATATTTGTTTTTGTGTTTGTTTATAAAAAGATTATACATTGATTTTCTCATCATATTATTCTACTAATTAATGATTCATAAACCACTTTGTTCTCTTCATGTGTTTCTCGTTATAATAATCAAATTGTTTCCATTTATTCGTAATTTAAGTAACATTTTTCTTTTGATTGTTAAGAGTGCATCTTCATGTTCAAAATAACTTATATTAATTAATTTATTATTTTTATTTTAAATCAAACATCATCAAGACATAGTATAATGCAGCTAATTGTTTAACTTTTTGTCAAAAATAAATCGTTGAAACGAATTTAACATAGTAATTATTAAATTCTTAGATAATGCAATCGTTTTTTTAAGATCCTATATATAACTAGATCAATTTTTTTATATTATCATATATTTTTTAAAAGTCGACGAAAATCAAATTGCAAAAAATAAAATAAAATTTATAATGATGAAACATCTGATTTAATTTATTTGACTTCATTTCAATTTATTTTTTTTATAAAAACAAATTATTTAAGTTAATTGAAAAATAGTCCAAATTAAATCACGGCTAATCCTACCAAAATTATTAAATTTCAACTTTTGATAAATAACTATAATTCAAACAAACAAACAAAAATTTCAAAAAGAAACGAAAAAAAACAAGAAAATATGGAAGAGGAGAAAGAGAATAAAAAAACAGAGTCTTTCTTATTTTGGTAATAGGACCGGACCATACACTTGTTAGTTAAAAAAAAATTCATATACCGTTTTAAAATTTTTGTTAATATTTTCACCCTTTTGACTCCGAACTCCAATAAGTTTGTAGCTGATTTCAATTCTTTTTAATGATGCATGAATTCTGTAATATATATAGTGTTCTATGAAATTATTTGCGTTACATCATTTGGAAAAGCAAATCATTATTATGACAAGATATTTAGTTTGTGATTTCATTTTACGAAACGTATGCATTATATTATCTATTTAAAGGGTGGCATTTTCAACAACATCTTTTTCATATTTAATATACAAATCTAAAACCTCATATAAAAAATGGCATCATCAGTCACTACACATGCATATTGATTTATAACCACATTCATGAAGATACACACGTGAAACGTGCAAAATTTAAATTATATATATTTTCTCTTAAGGTCAGATTCACATAAAGTGAAAGAAGATATTTTCAAACTATTATTCTTAAAACAAAATATAGAAAAAAAAGAAGCAAAAAGCAACAGAAATAGGATAGATAATTAGCTTCATTATCGACGGCGTAATAAAAGAATATATACTTATTAAGATAGCACTTAAAACTCGATCTTATCGGTTTAAATGAGAAAATCAAGTCTAATCTCATCATTCTTAAATTTAATAATAATAATAATATATACTTATTTGATTACTCTTAACTTGTACTTATATTATTAAATAAACAAAAAGCACACATCATCGGAACACGTGAAAAGTTAATTATATGTAGACCATCTCCATCTTTGAATAGATAATGAAGAGTAAGCTATTGTGCACAAGGGATTAATTATAAAGTTCTAAGAAAGAATATTTTTGTATCGAACACTATACTGCTATGTCTGTCATATTTAAATCGTGTAAATATTATTCGTTCAGATGAGTTATGCTTTTCGTATAACAAGACGTCAACTTTTAATAAATCGTTTAATAAAGTGTGTAATAATAATGCTAAATAGAGAGAGTTAATAATATTTATATAAATGATGCATGTATTAACCATACATAAATTATTGTTATACATTATTTAGTTTAATGCATTAAAATAACATGTATTGCATAAAAAAATTATTTACAAGTACCATTCACTATAATGGTGAAAAAGATGTAAAGAAATATTTGAGGAACAATTAGATCTTTAATCATACTAATGCCCACATTAAACCTATTGACAATATAAATAGCCAAAATTGACATATAAAAATAATATTCTATGGATCTTGTTTAATTTGTTTGGTATATGCACGATAAATAAACGTTTATTGCTTTTATTAGTTCGATTTTTCAATTAACAAATTACGAAGGATTAACAAACAAATAAAAAATTAACATTATATTGACAATTAAATTATGATTCATTATTTCAATTTAATTAACACATCCATTTTGATCAAAAACAAATAATACTTTTTATTATTTTTATTAATTTGAGTCTTTTAATTCGCTTACATATTACTCAACCGTCCATTTGATACCTCTGGAGTTGGGCTTTCATGAGACTCGTACAAGTCGGGTCAGTCTGCTCTTAACCGAACAGATCACTATTGCCAGCGGATTAATGGGCCACTCAGTTCTTTTAGGCCCGTTAGCAAATATCTTTCGAAAATACTGTTTTAGAATGAAAATAAAATAAGTATTGGAATGAATACGAAATACAAGATTCTGAAGAAAGAAATAAATACGCAGTGAAAAAATACATGAATATAAGTATGTTAATTAAATAACTATAGATTCATTCGGCATATTTATTCGAATGAATGTAAACTAATAATAAAAAATTACAAGTTTCATTATACAAAATACAACATAAAACTATAACGAATACAAATAATACGCATATTAGAATGAATACGAATTAAAAAATGTTAGAAAATTCTGGAAAAAGAAAAGAACAAAAATACATTGTGAGAAAGGCACACATTTGAGTTTTTCTTTTGAAAATGTAACCGATGAGAAAATTGAGTGATATTTTTTTTTTTTATGAAATATTCTCTCTCTTGATTTTCTTTCTTTTGTTGTTAAATCATTATTTTCTTTCAAATTAGATAAATTGAAAAAAAAAACATAAATTAGATATATAACAAATTAAAATATTGACACTTTTAATAAATATTAAAAATATGGCTAAGAAATCCTATTAAATGCTAAAATATTGATATTTAAAAACTTTCCTTTTGAGAAAAATTGGATCTAAATCAAGTTCATAATAGTCACATTTACTTTTGATCAGCAAATATCCAAAATTTAAAAATGAAGTACATAATAATCACATTTACTTTTGATCAGCAAATGTCCTAAATTTAAATTAAGTTTTGTTTATCATTTGAAAGAGAGTTTTGAAGCAATCGTAAAACTAAAGTTGTGGTATAGTTGTGATATTGCTCTACCCTCAACCAAAGTTCTTAAGTTTAATTTTTGGATATGTTTAGTAGTGTCACCTCTAAATGGATTCTTTTGTGCACGATCCGAATTTAATCGAAACTCTAACACAGACATCAAACACTAGGTGGGAAATTCAAAAAGGAAAAAATCTAATTATTAAATAGGCGGGCTTCCATTTGATTTGAGAGTAGTAAAAGTTTAGTTGATGGCCCATTAGGTATTTTAAAAGTTGTTTCCACCCAAAAATCTTTTCTTCTTCTATAGCATGTCATAGGGTCCATTTGTTATGTCTAGACAAAAAATATGTGTTTTTAAGTGGTTAAAATTGCAATTACACTTTATATTCAAAGTTGAGATTTCTACACTATACACAAAAATCCATAAATAAAAACAATTTAGTCTTTATTTGTTATAATTTACGATCAATATACAATAGATAATCAATGAAAAATTACTATTTAATTTGTATGTACATCGGAGATCGATAGCCATAAATAGTTATGACTAAGGCTGATGAAAACATTTTTGCAATTCCATTAGTCAAAACTTTAAGATTTTTTAAAATTGTACTTCTTTAGTTGTGAACAATTATCAAGAGTATGGAAAGAACATTATAATATATGGAATATTTGTTGTTGAATTGCTTCTGAATTTTGGACAAAATGACAAATACTAGTTAGTTAAGAAAAAATGTATTAGAGTAATTATTATAATTAATTGAGCAAGCAAAGCTTTGATTTGAACATTCGGCTTATATTATTTTATTATTAAAAGACAAATAGAGAATAATCAAACATTAGTTACAATATTGTTATTTACTTTAAGGAAGAGCCATTTGTAAATGGTGGGACTAAAATATGTCTTGCTTTGGCATTTATTTATGTCTCTACAATTTTTATTCATTTAAACTTTTAAGATAGGAACAAGTCAATTTCGATTTAAATTAAAAAAAAATGAAATATAGGTTTTTTATTATCAACTTTTGTTGGGCAGAATGACCTAAGATACAATTGTTTTGTCATGGACTTACCTGCTCAGATAATTTTTTAATTGATAAAATAATAAAAAAAACATCCAATTCTAACTGAGTAAAAATAATTTATTTGAATACAGACCATGTTATAAATCTATTATTATTATTATTATTATTATTATTATAGGAGCAAATAAATAGTCATTAATATGGATATATTGAAGTAAAACCTAAAAATGACAACATAACATTACAAAGTTTGAAATTGAGTAGGCCATGTAGCCGTTATCTGTACGACGAACAATCAATAGAATAAGGACCCATTAGGCCAAAATTATGAAATTTGAAAAAAAAATGTTTTTATTGTCAAAGCGAAAAATAATATTTTAAAACTAAAATTATGTTTGACCAAGAATATAATTTGTAGTAATTTTTTTTTATCAACTTAAGTAAAAACATTGGTATGTTTTTTATAAAATTTTTATAGTCAAACATGATATCAGAATACAATTTTCAAAAAATAAAATAAAAATACTCGTACAAGAAAACATATATTTATCATGAATATAATTTGAAGTTATTTCCTTAATTATTATGAGTGAAAAATAAATATTTTATGAAATTGAAAATCTAGATTTTTCCAATATTTTAAAATCAAACGTAATATCAAAATTTAAATCACTACTTGAGTGAAATATATTATATTGATACATATACGTCTTGAGTTTTATAGGTCAACAAATTTTAATAATGACTTTGTTAGTGTACTTAAGCATATCTTCTATTTTTTCCAAAGTTAATTATAAATCTCACTTTAGCTAGACAGTTACTTGTAACCTACTCCAGTTGAATTATTACTCAATTAATTTATTAAAATTCTTCATGTCAATAACATTTGGTTTATGACTAGGAGTTGCATTAGTAAAGTAGATTCTTAAAACAGAAACAAATCATACGTATAAAATAGAGTTTTTATAGTTTGTGTTCAATGAGCTAAAAGAAAATTAATAAGATCTCATACTTAAATCCATTAGCTATAACATATTCGTATAAGTATATTCTAGAGAACAAAATTATTCAAAATAGTTATGGAGCTTTGTGTTGGTAAGAAATATATTTTTCTAATTGTAATTTATGTTATTTTTGATTTAATATATTTTAAGAAAACAATATCCTTTATATTAAAATTAAGGATGATGCTCAAACGGTCAAAAAATTTGACCAAAAATTTAAAAAGTTTATAATATTTTTTTATTTTAAAATAAATTGATTTTTTTTATTTTTAAATAAAAAATATTCCAAGTTAAAGCGTTCAAAAAGATAAAATAACATAATGTGCAATATATTATTTTACCATTCTGGTCAAATTTTTTTGACCAAAAAGATTTTTCCATTTTCAATCACAAGTTTCAATTTTTTATTTTTTTTTTTAAAAACGAAAAACTTATTCCCAATTAATGCTTTTGGGGATTTCTATCTCATGGTCAGTGTTCAATCCCATTATTATTATTATTCTACTAAATTTGAAATTTACCTGGAAACACGTCAAATTGAAATGGAGTGTTTATATATACATAGACAACTGTCGTTTTAAAACAAACCAAAATACCGAATCGAACAAGTCCACCACCCTGCTTCTCTTCTCACACGTCTTTGCAGTTTGCACTATGTTTTTTATTATAAAAATTAATGTATTATTACTATAATATATAAACTATATTTTATAATCCAAGAAAGAAGACAAGGTATATGATTACCCGTTCAGCTTCCTTCCCTAAAAACCACCTTCTTGTACAACTGGATATTTGTTTGGTGGATAACCACACAAAAACTCAAAACCCCAACAAGAATTCTCTAAAGTTGAAAATTTGCTAGTGCCACAAATTTAGACAGTCATGTCCTACACAAAAGTTAACTCAATTCCTCTTACTGTTGCATTTTCCTTGCTCTTAGTATCTGCACTCTCACTGTCAAATGCTCTGGTTGATGGTAAGCCATTGTTTTTTTTCCTTAAAGTTGTAATCTTTTTTGCCAAATTGGGTCTCTAATTATCTAGGATTGTTTTTGTTTTTACCTTAAAAGATGTAATCTTTTACTAAATGGGGTGTTGATTACCTAGGATTGTTCTTGTTTTTTTGCCTTAAAGTTGTAATCTTTTGCTTAATGAGGTGCTGATTACGTAGGATTGTTCTTGTTTTATTGCCTTAAAGTTGTAATCTTTTGCTTAATGGGGTTGCTAATACTTAGGATTGTTCTTGTTTTTTCTTAAAGTTGTAATCTTTTACTAAATAGGGTGTTAATATCTAGGATTAGTCTTGTATGGCCCTAAAAGTTGTAATGTTTTACTAAATGGGGTTGCTAATTGCCGAGGATTATTTTTGTTTTTCCCCCTGAAGTTGTCATCTTCTTTGCTAAATTAGAGTTGCTAATTAGCTAGGGTTCTTCTTGATTTTCCATTAAAGTTGTAATCTTTTACTGAATGGGTCGCTAATTACCTTACATTAATTCTTGTTTTGCCTTGAAGTTGTTATCTTTTTACTAAATAGGGTTGCTAATTACCTAAGATCATTCTGGTTTTCTTCTTAAAGTTGTGATTTTTTACTAAATGGGGTTGCTAATTACCTTGTGTTATTCTGGGTTTCGTGTTTAACTTGTCATCTTTTCCTAAATAAAGTGCTAATTACCTAGGATTATTCTTGTTGTCCCCACTTTTTCTTGTGAGTAGATGTTGTGAGTGAGCCAACACATGGCGTGGTTTCATCAGTAAGTAAAAGGTTTCTGGCTGAGAACAATGCTACTGGTAACTCATCTCTGGTACTGGCTGCTGAAAGAACCCATAGAAGAGATCCACTTGAGGATCGGAGTTACTATACTGGTGGATGGAACATCAGTAACGATCATTATTGGGCTGTAAGATTTCTTTTCAGCCCTTAATCTCATTTATTCGTTCTGTTGAGAATTTGGTTATTATTTAAATCTTCACATTTGATTGTTCTTATGGTTCTTTTTAGCATTGTTTTGGGTGTTTCAGTGATTGTTCATATGTGTTGGCAATTGGGAAATGTGATTATGCATCTCCATATGGGGAAGAGTTCTAATTCTGATAAGAAATGAATGAGCGAGAGAGAGAATATGACCCCAACAATTCCTGTAATTATAACATTTTTATACCTTGTCATGCTGTTTTACTCTTAAATTCTTTAGAGACTGGCATATGCTGGATTCTTGACTTAACAAATTACAATCACAGCTGGATTTTATTGGTGTCTTGTTTTACTTTTCACACTTAGAAATGGATTTCACTTAGAGATGAATTTCTCATTCTAAGGCCATTACGGTTTCACTGTCTTAGATTTGTTCCCAGGCTCAATTTGCTTGTTAACTTCATTCAAACAAAATTGGTAGAATTTCTCAGGATGGTCTCTTATGTGTGTTCTGGTTGTCATCATAGATGCCAATATGCCATGTTTTCAGTCTATCTCTTCAATATTTTTTGCTTATAGACTTGACGACCTAGTGACTATCTGATAAAAACTTTTCTTGATACAGTCAGTTGCTTATACTGGTGCCCCTCTTTTCGTCATTGCTCTATTCTGGTTTTTTGCATGTGGCATTTCCTTGTTCCTAGTTTGTATCTGTTGTTGTTGCTGCCGGAGAGGACGTTATGGTTATTCTCGAACTGCTTATGCACTTTCGCTTATTTTTCTCTCCGCGTTCACCATTGCTGCAATGTAATCATTCTCTCTCTCTCTTCCTCTTTCTCTCTCCATCATCTCTTTTTCATTACAAATCGATTCATTGTATGGATTTATCACTAATGTCTGCATTGGTATATCAGAATTGGTTCTATCTTTCTGTATACTGGACAAGGAAAATTTCATGACGGTACAAAAGATACATTGGATTATGTTGTGCAACAAGCAGGATCAACGGTTGACAATTTAAGGAATGTGTCAAAAATTCTGGCTGTTGCCAAGCATACTGGAATTAGTCAAATTTTTCTTCCTCAAAATGTTCAAAACAACATTGACAAGGTTGACACCAAGATCAGCTCGGCTGCTGAAACTCTTGAAACGGAAACTAAGAAGAACAAGAAGGATATTATGGTTGTCTTAGACTTAGTGTAAGCACTTCTTGGTTAATCTCTGTGAACTACAGTGAACTTGTGATGTTTAACCAATTGCCATGCTGGTATGCATTGCAGGAGGCGAATTCTCATCATTGTTGCTGCTGTAATGCTTGGTTTGGCTGCTCTTGGTTTCTGTACGTTCTATGCTCTTTCAAAGTTAATACTCTGTTGTACATATTGACTGACAATTATCTTGTTGACAATTTGCTGCAGTGTTATCTATACTTGGTCTGCAGTTTATTGTATACATGTAAGTGTTATTACTAGAACAAATACTTCTCTGATAACAAGGAATTGATTATATACTTTTTGAAGTCTAAAGCACTTTTGTTATTTTGCAGTCTAGTCATTATAGGGTGGATCCTTGTTGCAGTCACATTTATCTTATGTGGTGCATTTCTTGTTCTTCACAAGTAAGTTATATCGAGTTGTACCGTTATCTGTCCTACCATGCTTCTACATCTCTTATGTTCGAACCCATCCATGTCAACCTTCCAGAACAAAACAAAAAGATAGAGAAGACTAATAAAACGAGGAAAAATTATACCCCTTCCGCACATCAAATCAATACAGCTGTTACGCTGCCTGTACTAGATATTCTGAAACCTCCTTATGTAGTATTCTCTTCAACATATATGGAACTTTTTAGTGTTGCTTGGACTCTCCAAAAATGCATACCTTTTCGGATAATCTGACATACACCTGACAATATTTATCAAGTGTCCGAGCAACATAGACAAGAATACATCTTTTCTATTGGAACATTTTCCACCAGAACAAAGCATTCTTACTTGTGCTCTTGAAAGGTTCATAATTCTTCAAAGTACAAACTTAATTTTTAGTACTGTTAGCTTCTATTTTTGTTTGTGACTTTGTTCAGTTATATACTTCCAAAATTTCTAACGATAGTTTTGTCTATCTTAAGTGCAACGGGAGACACATGTGTGGCCATGGATGATTGGGTAAAAAACCCATCGGTTCATACAGCCCTTGATAATATAATCCCTTGTGTGGACACTGCTACTGCCCAAGAAACATTGTCTCAGAGCAAAGAGGTCACCTACCAATTGGTTGGAGTCACTAACACTATCATCACCAATGTTTCAAACATCAATCTGCCTCCCGGTGTTTCGTACAACCAATCTGGTCCACTGGTCCCTAATCTCTGTAATCCGTTTAATTCAGATAAGACAGACCGGAAATGTGCAAGTGGTGAAGTGGAACTTAGCAATGCCACACAGGTATGTGAACTTTTTTCACTCTTAAGAAAAATAAACAGTGAAGACAGAATTCTAGGGAGAACACCATGTCCATGTTTCGAAAAATCTAATATCACAGTTCGCATTGAGGAAACAACCTTAATAAGCAACGTGTTTTGAGATATTTGATACAAACTGGCAAACTGTATTCAGTAACTTCCATTGTATCAATGCAGGTTTGGAAGAATTACGTCTGTGAGGTTTCAGCGAGTAATGTGTGCTCCACTGTGGGCCGTCTAACCCCTTCTATGTACGACCAAATGACTGCTGTAGTCAACGTTAGCAACGGCCTGTATCATTCTGGGCCTTTCCTTAAGGAACTACTCGACTGTACTTTCCTTCGAGATACCTTCACTGTCATTCATGACGAACATTGTCCTGATTTGAGTCGATACAGCAAGTGGATCTACATCGGTTTAGCTCTGGTCTCAGTATCAGTAATGCTCTCACTCGTTTGTTGGGTACTATACGCAAGAGAGAGACGTCACCGTAAGTATACCAAACTTGTTGATGCTACATCTGGTCAAGAATCTTTAGCAGGGAAAAGCCATGGTTGAGTTTTCAAATAATTTTGGACCTCGTAGTTATCGATAAAACGTTCATATATTTTCTTAGGTATATATAGTATGTTATATGCTTTCTAATATTAACGTTTGTTTATTACAATACAAGTCGATTAGGGACTTGTAGGGATTGTTAGATGTTGTTCATACACTATTCAATCTAGGATTGTTGTGTATACAGGACATGTATATCAAATTTTGTGTTTTTATAATGTCCCTCGCGTTTATTTCGTTTTACTTTATAGATTAATCAAATTGAATTTCAGACTAAAAATAATGTCACATAAATTGTGAAAAAAAGAATATATATTAGGATCTATGCTTTGAATTTAGCTAGGTGGGAAGAAGCTAATTAAGTAAATGGTATAGATCAATAATTGCCTATAATTATTATTATCATTTTGGATTAGGAGCATTATAATGTGGTGCCATAATTTAAGCATTTGCTTTAAAGTATTTTGTATAGGGAAAATTGTTAGTTGGTGCCTATTACTATTAGAATAATAATTTACATTGCCACTCTTCATGTTTAAGTGTAGCTCATGCCTAATTTTTACATAATTAGGGACCTACTAAGTTGAAATTGAAAGAATATTATTATTAATACTTTATTAGTACAAGATATTTGGTAGCACTCATTTCAAATTGGATCGTGAAGAGGACGTCAAAATATCTTCTTTCTTTTTTATTTTTTACTTTATTAGGTTGAATAGTTTAATTAAACGACATAATTTTAATATATCTCATTATTATTGACTAATTCGCTTTTAGCCTTTTCCATTTCTTTTCTATAATAACGTGGTCCTAATTAAAACTCATATGAGAAAAGTGTTAATTAAGTTATTCTATCATGTTAATTTTATTTGAAACATGTAATCACGGTATGTATCTATATTGGATTTCATCTGAATTCAATATTTTTAACGTAAAAGATAAAGTTATGTATAAAAAAATATTTAAAATTAAATATGAGTTAATAACTTTTAAAATATAACGAATTTAATGTCAAAATTGAACTCGTAAAATATAATTTATGAATCAGCCTCATAATAAATATATATGATGCGGTAAAATAATATTTTTTAAAATGCATCTTTTATGCTACTAAATAGTTTTTGTACGTTTTAATTTAGCTGAACCTTTTTTTACTATGTATAGAATTTGGGGGGGGGGGGAATAATTAAAAGGGTGCTCATAAACATATCATAATATTTATGTGACTATAAAATGTTTGAAACTCATGTAATTTTAAACATGTCATAATAAATTTTGTAATTATAAAAGTATGTTGATAAAGAAAATTTTTAATTAAGCTAATTTCAAATTTTAAATTCATTTCATTGGATTTTTCATCAAATTGTCCTTTGTTTTGAGGTGTACTAGTTACCTTAACAAATAAGATACCAAATTAAACAATTAGTACGTTGTAATAAGGTGATTAGGACTTCCTAACTACTTAGCACACGAGAAGCTAAAACAGCATGTGATTTTCTTGAGTATATTACGTAATATATCTGTAGTTTTAATTATTTATAATATGTAGCTATAGTTTTTCAAAATTTTACTACTTGATTTTGTAATTATATAAATTTATAATTTGTATAATTTGCTTTAACGATAATACGCAATTTCTTTATTAATTATAGTGTTACTAATAAAACACTTGAATGATTTTGGACTTTACTTATGCATGGCATAATAAATAACAAATTAAAAATGTCCAATTCTAGCTAGTATGGTGTCCCCTACACTTAAAGCCTAAATTAAAGATAAAAATTGAATGTAAGTTGCAGTTGTAGTGCTTGAAATCAAACCCCACATCATTATAAAAAAATATTAATTGGATAAGCCTATATATATAAATATATATATATATATATATATATATATATAAAAGATAAGCACTTTATATTGTACCCCACAAAAAAAAAAAAAGCCAGTATTCAGGATAATTTAGGAAAAGATTTTGGAAGTTTTTATCCAAAGATAAAAGAGAAAAAAGGTATCAACTGACAGCAACTTCTTATCCAATAACCCTAGCCACCTAAAGTCGGTATTAATTTTCACTTGGACATTTCAAATAGATCTTACTCATTTTAAACATCTTAAGTAGGGAAACGTTGAGTCATATTGCTACGTTATTGACAATCAATCAAATATATAAGGTGTGTGTATTACACTCACCAATGATGTGTCAAAGTAGCGAATTAAATAATGACATGTGACATATATATTAAAAAGATATTTAAATTATATTGTGAATAAAAACCCATTTTAAAACTATTTAATTAATTAATTACTTTAAAAATTACCTTTCAATAAAGAGAAAAAGGAAAAGATAAAATCTACAACACCTTTATTTTTCTCCTCCACCATTTCCACATCTCCTCCTCCTCTAACCACTATTATTATGATATCTTCTTCTTCAAGTTTGAAGATTATCACAACATTTATCTTTTTCTTTAAATCTATATAACCAATTGGATCATAAGCAAATACTCATAATCTAAAAACTATCATATTATTACCATCTTCTCTATCCTTCAAATTCATTACTCGTTTTGAAAGTTTTAAAGTATCCCAAAAAATTTATCCATGATAAAATCAGATCTATTTATGAATTTACTTGAAATAGATTCATCAAAATAGAAAAAGGCAAAAGCTTTGAAAAGTCGAAAATTAGTATTTCAAAAATTGAATCTGAAAAAAATTAACTCAAAAAGAGAGAGGTGAAAATAGATTAACAAACATTTGAATGATTCGGTAAACTTTCCGACAATGAAACTATGGTGACAAGGTGGTGGTATATGGTGGAGGAAGTGTGGGAAGGAGAGAGAAGGCCGAAAAAGAAATAAAAAAGTCTAAAAATCATAAAATTATGTCTTCTACGCGCTCAAAGTAAGTGTAACACACATGATATGTCAGCTCAGCAAAAAGTGTCAAAATGACATAATATGATCCTACTTAAAGTGTCTAAAATGAACATCGTCTAGTTGAGGTGCATATGTGAAACTTGGTGCCAATTTTAGGAGGCCACCGATGAATTTGACCAATATTTAACTATATTCTGCAAATCACCATATTAGTTTTGGGTTTTAATTCTACACGTCAAGATTGCATTTTTTTTAAAAAAAAATTGTATTAATCAAAATACAAATTTAATAGTAGGGTGTATTTTGGAGTTCAAAATTGAGCAAGTAAACTTATGAAGAAATCAAATAGAGTTCAATAACTATTATATATACATATGTATAAAATATTAAATATAGTAAAATTATATTTTATTTATAATTTATTTAAAATGATATAAAATCAGTATTATTGAAGAAAAGAAGTATATGATTAAATTATTAAAGGCAACTACTCATAATAGGTAGAGTTGATAATCTAGTTTTTTAGAGCAAGCAATTATATAGATTAAATTACAAGATAGTCTATACAAGAAAAATCCATCTTACAATTATTTATTGAATGTCGTCATATAATGCGAAAATGACAACACAAATGCATTTGAAAAATTCAAAGCAATATTAGAAAGAGTGTTTTTATTCTATCGCGCAATCACTATTATTTTTTTTCTACTGATTAATTAATTAAAATAAAATATGTATCTGTAGAGTGTCAAAAATGAGCTCAATTATGGGTAATTTGTTTAATTTGTTCAGAATTTTAAGGCTTGAGCTTAAGATAATTTTGAGTTGGGTTCAATCTCGACCTATTAAAATCTTAACCTATTTTAAGACAATTCTCAATTGAGTTTAATTTAATCTTCAATTTCAATTTGTTTTAAAATTATTTATTTGTATTGATGTAATGTATGTTCTTATATTGAATGTATGAATTACTATCTATTTTATATGTTTTAGTATTTATCTATCAATTTGTAACATTTTCTTTTATATTTCTTGAGCGGAAATTCAATTTGTGGGTATAAAACTTGAATAACAATATATTAAAATTATTGAGATTAGTGCCCGTTTGAATTGACTTATTTTAGGAGCTTTTAAGCCAAAATAATTTTTAAGCAGTTTTAAGTGTTTGAGTAAAGTTAAAAAGTGTTTATAAACACTTATTGTAAAGCCAAAATAACAAAAATACGTCAAAAATCTTAAGTTAAAAATTTTATGATGCTTCCGAAAAAAATCACCTAATAAGATTTTTGACGTTTGCTTTTGATCTTCTACTTAATATTATATATGAAATAGTTTTTCAAAAATATAAATTGGAATAACAATATTTGCTTGTTAGTTTTTGATAGTTATAAAAATCTGGAACATAAATTCCTTTTAATTGCTTGTTATTTTTAATAATCATTTTGGTTTGACCTTTTCCAAGTGAATTCCAATTCAAAATGAACCCAGTTTACTTTCAATTTTATAACAATTGTCAAACAACAACTTTTAAAAACTCTCACCATTTAAATGAGCTTGAGAGATGTTGACATACATTTTATTTTAGGAAAAAAAAATTTCGCCAAAATTTGGTGTGTAGGTTATTCTATTTTAAATTTTTTTAATTCTTTCATTCTTAATATTTTTAAATTAAAATGAAAAAATTAATTTATTTTAATATAAAAAATATATCAGTTAATTTTTTTTTAGCAAATTGTGACTAAATCTTTTAATTATTTAGCTTTATTTTATTTTAAATTACAAAAAAAAATAATCAATAATTCACGTAATATGAATTCAAAAGTATTAAGTAGGCGTTTGGCCATATGATACCATATCACGATATGGTATCGTGAGATGGAATCAGCGTTTGGACATGCGTTTTTGCGCTGATTCCATATCATGATTCCATATCATGAGATGTAATTCATATTCTCCAAAACCATGATATGGAATCAGATGAGAATGTCATTCAAATATTTTAATACAGAAATCGATCCACGAGTTTATATTCTGTTAAAACAAGCCAACATTTATATCTATTAACCATTTATTTTACATGTAAATAAAATTTATAATCACATTATTACTTTTTAAAATTTATTATTCTCACCGACATAAAATATTTTCTCCAACATTTAGTCACTTTAACTCACAACAACCGACTGTTAAAGTGATGAAATATTTATGGTCTATAAACATGAAAATATAGTTGCGGATGATATTGACCAACAAATGGCTCAAAGTAACAATGTTGGTTCATCTTATCGGACACATGATCGAAAAAATACAAGATCAACTTGAGGAAATTGTTCGTACTACGTGGGATGATTATATTAAAAATTAGTATACTACAATTTATGTTCAATTTTTTTTATTAAATTAAAGCTAGATGAAACAATTATTTAAGTGGAGAACAAGTACCTTAATAATAATTTATTATGCAATTTTGTAATTTTTTATTTGATAAGATTGAATAAATAATTGAGATTATTTTAATATTTTTACTAACTTATGAGATCATTATGTTTATGCGAAAATGTAAAATATAAAAATTTCATATTGCATTTTCAAACAGAACTTCAATTTTATTTTATAATTTCATATCATAATTTCATATAATGATATCATATCAAAACGAAAACGAGAAGCACGTAAAGAGAGTTTAATCATAAAAGCTAGACGGGAAGTTGCGTCTAATGAAAGCCACGAAAACAATTTCATACTTCGTGACTTGGGCACTCAAGTCAATGAAGCCATAGAGCACGTTAACAATTGTAATGTAGGCCGGCATTCTTTTTTATTAAATCAGAAAAATTTCATTTAATAATCATAAAAATTAATTATTTTTATCTTTTATTTGAATATGAAAACACAAAACCCAATATTCAAGACGATTCACATCTAAATTAAATTATTTTTAAAAAAATTCAAAAAATAATGTAACCGTTTGTTCAACGGTACCGCTCTTCAACCACCATAGATTCTTTGTTATAATCATTTGGTGCCTAAACACATCATATTCCACTTTTATATTTGATCAACTTTTTCAATCCGATGTATCACGCAATCTCTTCTTGTGGGAAACCAAAAACGTCTCAATCTCTTCGTTATAAATCCAATTGTTTACAATTATAATTTAGAAAATCAAAACTTGTTTAGTTCAAGTTTTTTTTGGGTAACTAGTAGTGCTTGACTTAATAAAGAAAAATTAATTAACTTCTTACTTAGATTTTTTCATTTTTTTGTTGAAAAACTTAATTTTAAAACGTAACATCCTTTTGGGCTCGTGAAAAACATCTGGTATGGACCTCATAGTTTGTGAATGACAATATGTAGTTTAAAACAAAATAAAATGAACAAGATGTGTTCTTTATTGATATTTATGTCATTCGATTTTAAGTGTATATTAATAGATACTTAATTTTTTATAAAATTAAATATAAAATATACACATTATATAACATAAATATACACAAGACACTATATAAAATACGTGTGTCTACTTACACAATTATATATATATATATTCGTATTTGGGTGAAATACATTTGTGTATCATTTCGGAAGAAGAATAATTGATCGTATCCATTTTAGCCATGTTATTCAGTTTACACGTATAATCAAAGATCTTTTGGCAATAGCAATTATACATATTTATTTAAGTTATAAAATTTAATATGCTAATCACGATTTAAGTTTTAATTAAATACTATAATCTCTCCGTTTAAAAAAAAATGTCTCTATTTCCTTTTTAATTTATTTAAAAAAGAATGTTTCCATTCTTTTTTTGGCAACACTTTAACTTTAACTTTCCACGTGACATGTTTAAGATTATAAGATTAAAGAGCGTTTTGATACATTTGACATAACTTTAATTTAGAATCAAAAGACCAAAAAATCTTATTTCTTTTCTTAAACTCCGTTTCAAATCAAACTAGACCATCATTTTTTAATCGAAGGAGTACAATATAAAATTAAATAACGGACACCTGGATAGCATTTGCTCTTTTCTATTCCCAAGAAAGCCCTCAATCTCATGGGTTTAAAGGGTAAATAAGTGCCCGACATAAGGGACAAAATCGTCAGTCCAGAAGTCAAGACACAATGGTTGGATTATTCTTGTAGTTCCCTCCATTGATTTGGGGACAGCAACAAAGGCATAGGGGTACGTGTCAATCACTCTTTAAATCTTACAGACAAATGACCACAGATTCGGCGCCCAACTTCTTTTTCCATTCCCACCTTCATTGATTACAAAGTGAACCACACGATGAACAACTAATAGGCGCGTCATCATCACTGCTCCTTTTGTCGCGTGAGCGTTGCCATCGAAGAAGCCCAAAGCCCATAGCTTTTTGGGTGATTTACCGTTGGACCCATTGGAAAACCCTAGCCCCCACACACCTCCAACATATTCACCCTGTGCTGGTGTTTACCTTACTACCCCTCGAATTTCATTAAATTACCATCTTGCCATCGATTTCATTTTCCTATATAATCGTCGCCTTCGTTATTGTTAGGTTTGCCGAAATAGAGAGCAAAACGGCACTTTCAAGGTATTTATTCTAAATTCAGAATATTAATTTTTTTTTTTCATTTCTCATTTTTTTTTTAACAACAATGGAGGCTTCGTCTTCTAGAAGCAAAACTCATGGTTCAAGTTTTCATCACCATTTTCAACGATCCACTTCACCTTCGGGTCGGTTCTGCTCATACTCAATGTCTTCAACTTCACCTAGTTTTTCCAGTTTCTCCAACAGGGATTCCGATTCCGATTTCATGACCCGATCCACATCTCCAACCCGGGTGAATCTTCGCCGATCCGTTTCCCCATCGCCAAATGTAAGGTTTTCCACCTCTGCCGGCCGTTCGATTTCAGTTTACCCTCATCAACAAAAGCAAACCAGCAGGCCCTTGCCGTCTAATCAGAAGAAAACATGCATGTGCTCACCTACAACGCATCCAGGTTCATTCCGTTGCAGTCTTCACAAAAACATGAGCCAAAATCGGAGTCATTCAAATTCCTCTTATCGATCAAGTTATCACCTGAACATGCGGAGATCGGCGATGACAAACTCACTCGTACGGATTGGAACTGTTGAAGGTGAACTGGTTAAAAGAGCGCTAGCCGCTTTGATCCGTCCTTCTTCTCATCAGCTCAGGCGAAGAGACGACTTTCAACCGCGACCTAGCCGGCTCTCCGTCATGTCCAAGGCCGAAAATTATTGAGGGTTTTGTGAAATCGTTTTGATTGTACAGTTCCTGATTTAGCATCAACTCACTGAGTTACACAAGGGGATGGACTCAGGAAAAGGCCTTATGCCCTTTTTTGTAGTTTTCAGGCGAAAACTCCCAAACCCCAAAAATTTTGTAATTTTTTTTTTAATGTTTTTTTAGAGTCAGGAGCATGTCATATACATCTTTTCAATATATCACAATATAATCTAAAGATCTATAATCAACTGAACGTACGTCAAAATTAATCTCAGTTTTTCTTCCTTGTTTGTTCAAATTGTGATTTATTTTTCTACATACTCAATTAGAACGTACATCTGCGTAGATTTGGTGCCATTAATCTACTTATTTTGGGTAGTTGATTGTTAGTTCCAATTTTTTTTGTCTGTAAAGCACAACAACTATTGATGCTAACATATTTGTGTACTTGTTGGCGTTCTTTTACAGGTTTGATTTTTTCTTTTGGAATGTGGCTTGCGGATCATGACAGTGACCTCTTTGGCGAATTCATCCATGACTCAAAGCAAAGTAGAAAAAAATTTGAATTTTTAAACAGTAAACATTGCAATCTATAATAAGCCCCAAAAATGGAGACCCTACGAAGATGATGAAAAAGTGTAGATGACTTGCCAGAATGGAAAGAGAAAAGTGACCCTTGGGCTCTTTTGTTTAATTTCTATGGAACAAATTTACACCAAAGGCAGCGTTGGCAAGTCTTAAAATGAAAGAGACTAAAAATTGAATATTTCAACTGCCATTCTAAATGGTAGTTGATATTTTTGGCATAGAAATTAATAAAATTTGGGGTATTGAAGAAAGCACGTGGATGGTTATGCGTGTTTGATGGAGGTGATACAAGAAATGCTAGGCTCCTCAAATACTATATGACAGCTTCTCAATACATTACTTAAATATTCACCAGACTATTTTAAAATACAACTCAGACGCACCATCTTTTGCCCACTTAGAATCTTTATTACGAAAAATTAAAATATAAACAGTAAATACACAAACGTCAGAGTACTGTTAATAATAACATATCCCTATTCCCTTGTACGTTGATACAGAGAGAGATTATTTTCTATAGATTCACTCAAAAATCGCGAGATATGTGGCAAAATGGACCCAGAAACAGCCCATATTATCCATTTGAATATGTTTGTATAATTTGGGCCGGCCCAAGTCCATCAAATTATTCAAGTCCTTGTAAGTTATAATAACATGTTTTGCAACTATGATATATTTTGCTCTCTTTGGATGCTAATGGTGATAGCTAATAGATATAAAAAGGAAATTTTACTTTTTACTGCTCAAATTGGATGCAATAATGATGTTAGGTAATACTCTCTCTGTCCCTATTTAGTTATCTATTTTAGAAAAGGCACACATATTAAGATAATAATAATTAATATGGTGAAGTTACAATTTTACACTTATTAAATATGGTTTTAAAAAGGATGAATTAAAACTTAGAAATTTTCAAGAAGTTTAAATGAGGGTATAATAGAAATTTTTTTTGTCTTTTATTCATTTGTCAAAATGAACAAATAAATAAGGACATCTAAAAAAGGAAATATGAACAAATAAACAGGACAGAGGGAAATATGGATAAATAAATAGGAACAGAGAGAGTATTAATTAAAAGCCATTTAACCATTAATGTAAACAATTTTTTTAAATGATGGAAGTCTATAGGTAAGTTCCTTTCGGTTGGAAAAAGACATGTGGTTCGATTACTATAATTATTGATAGCATTAGTAGTAATTATTTCAACAAAAGCTGACTTTTCTTATTTAATGGAATACTATAGACTTTAAACGAAATTTGTTTTTTAAAAAAATGATGTGATAATATAAAAATTATCTATACAAGCCAACACTGAAAATGTGTGTTTGAGGAACTTATTCCCATTCAAATTTTTATATACATAGTGTTCTTCTGAATTTGAAGACTAAAGAGCACTTTCCCAAGCTAAAAAATTATCAAAAATCTATATAGTAAAGGGCTGTGCATTTATTTCCTCGACATGAAATCGAAAAAAAGTTATCCTTTTAACTCTGGACTAGTATTGTTCACAACTTAAAGCTGAACAAAGTTAGGGGAGAATTTGATATTTGTAGTGTAAGTCATTTGTCCTATCACACTTTAATACAAGGTACAACTTATGGACCATTCGGAGAATTTGTCCACGTTACACTGTGTTGTTCTCTACCACAGTCCACTCAGCTGTTGGTCTATTTCAAGTTGTTCTTACATTAATGACCATCGCCTTTGCCAAGTTGGGAAATCAAAAAAACTTGATCTTTTTAAGTTTTGGGTGCTAATTTTGTTGTTTCAAGAATGGCTGTCCTAAAAGAAGGAAGCAGACCACCATGGGTAGGTCTTGCTGCTGCTGTTTGGGTACAGATAGCAGCTGGTTCAGCTTATACTTTTCCCCTTTATTCTCCTGCTTTGAAATCAGTTTTGGGTTTTAGTCAGCAGCAGCTGACTATTATTGGAGTGGCAAATGATATTGGGGAGAATGTTGGGATTCTTCCAGGCATAGCTTGCAACAAGTTCCCACCTTGGGTTATTTTGCTTGTTGGTCTCTGTCTTTCTTTTTTTGGCTATGGTGTTCTTTGGCTTGCTGTCAGCCAGACTGTGCTGTCTTTGCCTTACTGGGTTGTGAGTTCTTGATTTCTTATGCTTCCTCTCTTTCATTTTACAGTTTTAAGTTCTGCCTTGCCTGATCTTCCTCCTATTGTAGTATCTGTTGTCTCTTTTATTACAATGGGTTTGTTGCTGTTGTTGTGTTTAATGATTGATTTTAAGTTGGGGGTGGATGGGAGAAAGGCTATACTCTAATTGATTTCAGGTTTAGTCTCCTAAAGATGTAAAATTATGACTATTCTTCTGTTATAGAAACACTGAGTTATTGTGAATCCTGGTACTGGGGATAGTAGGTTCAATTTATTATTTATGGTACTCTCGAAATATCTAGTTTTAAGTTATGGGATTGAACAGCTAGCATGTACAAATGTGCCATTGGAGTAGACACAAATTCATTTCTTTGAGCATTTGTATCTTATTTCAACTCGTAAAAAGAAAACAAAAATAGTATCTTTAATTACTGGAATGTAAAATATGCATTTAGCTTTTCCTATTGTACTTTTAAATCGCAAAACCATATGACTTTGATTGTGAGGGCTTGTGAGATGAGTAAATGTACGTGACATGAATTCTTCTGTTAATCCCTATTGTTTGAGTTCATGTTCAGAAAACTTTAGCTTTGACATGGATCAGAAGTTTTTTCATTGTTTGGACCAGAATAGACAGTTGAGAAATAATTGGAGAAATACCAACCATTTCTTGTAGGCTTGTCATTTAGCTATTGTTAGTTATTCTTCAGTAATTTTTTGGAACTCTAGATATTCTAACGTTGAAGAGGTTAACATCCGTGAACATGAGTGCAAAGATCTTTATAGAGGATCGTTTCCTGGCTGAGATTACGATTTCTAGAATTTAGCTGACTGTACCTTTGCCGAAGGTATTGCATGTATGCATCATTTCTGGTCAATATTTCATTTAGAAGTTGTTTAAAGAAAAAGTAGCACCAGTGTTTTATGTTATATGTGTACTTAAGTGCAATCCTTTTCTTCAAGTTCTGTTTTTATTCTTTAGTGTCTTGGTTCTACCTTTTGATCTAGCCACAAACTGACTTAAGATCATTTTCAAGCTTAGTCGGTTGCAAGTTTGCATATCAGGAGTTGTTGTAAGATGTTTCTCTATTGGTACTTCCAATAGGGAACTTGATGAAGAAGTATGTGATTTTGTCACTACTCTATCAAATTCAAATCCTTGTTTGACTCAATGGCTTTGACCACATGTTGAGAAGAGAGAGATGTTACTACATGTTCTTCATTCAATCAAAATGCAATGTCATTGCTTTATTATGGTGACTTCTTTTGTTTGTTTTCTTTTAAATATTTGTGGTATGACTTCCATTGACATAATTTGAAGTTCTGTTTTTTAATGACACAACTTGTTCTCATAGTTTTCTCTGTTGATATCTGATTGAATGACAGCTTTGGCTCGCACTGGTAGTTGCGACAAACAGCAGTGCATGGATGGGCACAGCAGTACTTGTCACCAATATGAGGAACTTCCCACTCAGTAGAGGCACTGTTGCTGGAATACTGAAAGGCTATATTGGCCTGAGCGCTGCAGTTTTCACAGAGATCTTTGCTATGGTTCTTAATGATTCAGCTTCAGATTTGTTGCTGTTTCTAACATTGGGAATTCCGATCATCTGTTTGGCCATGATGTACTTTATCCGGGCTTGCACACCAGCTTCTGGAGAAGATTCTTCTGAGCACGTCCATTTTCTTTTTACACAAGCAGCAAGTCTCTTGCTTGCAATTTACCTTCTCACTACAACAATTTTGAAGACCATTCTATCTCTTAATAGTTCCATCTCCTATATACTTGTTGGAGTAATGGTTATCTTATTGATGTCTCCTTTAGTGATTCCCTTGAAGATGACAATCTTTCCTTCTCGTCATAAGAGACCTGGAAAATTAGATGGTTCCTCAAATGATTTGACTGAACAAGAAATCAGTTTCAGCCAAACGACGTCCTTATTAACTCCAATTTCATCAGAAGCAGACCTTGGGAGCTTCCGTGAAGGTGAAGATATTTCTGAGGTGGATATGCTGTTGGCTGTGGGTGAGGGTGCAGTGAAGAAGAAAAGGAAACCTAGAAGAGGTGAAGACTTCAAATTTCGTGAAGCTATTATTAAAGCTGACTTCTGGCTTCTGTGGTTTGCATACTTCTTTGGTGTTGGCTCTGGTGTAACTGTTCTTAATAATTTAGCACAGATTGGAGTTGCACTTGGTGTAAATGACACAACGATATTACTGAGTTTGTTCAGCTTTTGCAATTTCTTGGGCCGTCTTGGGGCAGGTGTTGTTTCGGAACACTTTGTAAGGTAATAATCTGGTATATCCCTTCTCTCACTTAATTGGCTGGGGGAAAGGGACAAATGCTTTCAGTTTCAGAAGAAACTTGAAATGTTTTCCTATATTTGACATTTCTTATTGATACTATTACTAGCTATAAATCTATCCATCTTCATGGTTGCTAGCTCCTAATTCTTGTAATTTATAATGCGTCTCTTGAATCATTAAATGCATAAGTTCAAGAATGATTTCAATAAGAGATTGATAGATCGCTGTGTGGCTTAATGGTGACCGACAATTTTATACTTCTATTATGTCTATCGCAGGTCAAAAACAATACCACGGACATTTTGGATGATGATAACACAAATCCTCATGATTATAACATTCCTTCTTTATGCTTCAGCTCTGAGTGGTACTCTCTATGCTGCGACTGCATTACTAGGGATTTGCTTCGGTGTTCAGTTTGGTGTAATGATTCCTACTTCCTCCGAGCTTTTTGGCTTGAAACATTTTGGCATAATATTCAACTTCATGCAACTTGGCAATCCTTTAGGAGCACTTCTGTTTTCTGGTCTACTGGCTGGTTATGTCTATGACACAGAGGCAGGAAAGCAACAAGGATCACACTGTCTGGGCCCAAATTGCTTCAGGCTCACGTTTCTGGTTTTAGCAGGAGTTTCTGCCTTTGGCTCATTCCTGAGCATGATCTTGACTATCAGAATTAGACCAGTCTACCAGATGTTGTATGCTGCAGGTTCTTTCCGTTTGGCTCAGGCTTCTGATCACTAATTGGCGTAATCACCTTTTGCATCTATATATATATGCATATATATCATAGAATTTTACCTGTTTTCATGATCCATATTGGATTTCCCAACTGACAAGGGAATGTTGTCTCCTACTGTGAACATAACTGGAAGTGTTCTCTCATTGAATGTGGCTTCCATCATGTTCCTCTGGGTAAAACCGAAGTTTGAAAGTAAGGTTGATGTCCCAGTAAAATGTCCTAGTAGTGTTTATTCTGTAATGATCTTTGGGGAACAACTTGAGGCTTCTATTTCAGGAAATAAATAGTGCAGTAAATTGCCTGCAAAATTCTATTCTTCATGAAGTGAATTTATTGGCTGATTCCGAAAATGTAGTGAAGTAGTATTAGCTTTTTATCCTCTGTAAAAGAGCTGCTTAGCAGTGCTAATAAGTGGTAATCGAGGTGGGAATGGATAATATCTTTGTAGGAAGCGCTTTACCCCCTTGTTGGGCCTATCCTGCTCGAATCATGATTAGTCAGGCTCAGGTTGGTGAACTTTAGATAGTAGATGGTTAAACCAAAAAAAAAAAATGGTACTAACAATTATAACTTCCATTTTCCACCTTATAAATGAGGGATAGAGACAGAGCCATAGATTACACTAACACACAGCTCATTATTGCCTAAGTGTACTTAACGAAAAATTTGCATTGTTAGTCAACTGCCTGAAAGGAAACAAATGTGCTAATATTTAATTACCACTATAATAGTCATCTTGGATATGAAGTTCATTATGATAAAAGTTAAAACTCTGCTGCACTCTGCTGCTTATAGACAATGAGTTCAGAAAAATATAATGCAATAATTCCCAAAAGCACTTGAAAGTTCAAGTTTTTTAGAGGAAATAAAAACATGAGGATAAATGAACTTAGGTGTATTAGAGAGAGAGTTCAATCAACTCAGGTAGGTTTCAAGTCTTGAAACATTGCATCCCACTTAATTTCTTCAATAGCAACAGTTGGCCAGTTTTCAACATCAACTCCGTCCATGTCTTCATCATCGCGAAAATCCTCAGCAGTGGAGCTTGAAGGGCTGCTAATCCAGGCATCAGAAGAATCTATCATGAGTTTGGGACTCCCATTTGTGAGCATCATCAACCTTCCTTGATTAGTAGTAGCATTAGTACTCTGCATTACTGGCCTTTCTTGTTTAGCTGCAGTTAACCTCTTGTTCCTCTTCAACATAGATGCTTTCCATCTTGAACTGTAATTTCTCAGAGGTAGCAAGGCACTTGAATCTGACCGACGAGTCCACGTGCTAAACCTTTTGGCAAAATGTTGTTTTGCTTGCCTGATAGCTACAACTAACCAAAAGATGTGTTTTCTTGAGCTTCTTCTTCCCTTTTCCTTAGTAGCAAGCTTGAGGATTTCTAGCCTATGTTTAGCTATTGAAATTCCCATACTTTGGAGAAATTCATGGTTGAAATATTGTATATCATCTTGATCAAGTTGATTATGAGCAAAAGTAATAGCATAATCATAAAGAAGAGAAGGGTCAAGGCTAGTTTTGGAGAGCCATGAAAACCAGTCCATGGTTTTAGTGATTTTTGAAGATGTTGGAGTTTGCCAATTTTTAGGGACTTGAGAGTTGATTTGGTTGGGAATTGAATGGTAGTTGAAGTTGAGAGTGACAAAAGATGGAGGACCCGTGAACTAATAAAGACTATGTTTCCTTTGAAGAATAGGCCAGAAAGTCTATAAGTTTGATCAAACTTTTTTGAATACATGCACAAATGAGGAAATCTCTTTGTAGGGTTCATTTTCTTCCATCAGTCACGGCTTAGATGATGGTTTATTACTTGCAAACTGTCATTTTCCCATTTAAAGTGAATGAATAAAGAAAGAGATAGCACATGCATGGAAGTTAATACCTTTTTAAAAATAATTGCTATGTTAGAATTGTGAAAATAAAAGTTTAATTTGATAGTTTAAGCAAATTATGATAAAACAAACACAGAAATTATAAAATTAGCTCAGGTCAAGTAAAATTAACTAGCTTAATTATTAATTCAACTCATTTTGACCCGCTCAAATTCAACTCGCTGTAATTACAGTATCAGCCAATGAAACCTTCCAGCAATTTCTTGCTTGAAGAAATTTTGATTTTTCTGCTATTGCTGCATTCAATGTAGGACACGTAAAGATTAGGCTAAAGTGTTCACACTACCTTTGGGACCATCATGGCACGTCAAAAATAGACAAAAACAACTATAGGTTTGAATTAGAATACAAGTAAAATGACAAACTATCATAGTTTATAATTCTCCATTCATCACATTTCTGTTATTAGCTCTAGTCATCCAGCAACAACATAATTAGTTTGTGTCTGTACAATTTCTCTGGAAGAGGTAGCTAAATTTCACCCTATCCAACAAGAAGTAGAAATTTTGTAGTACAACTCAAAATTAGAGTACCATCAGCCAGAGAACTGTCAAACACTATTACGAATAAATTCCTTCTAAAACACTACCACTTCACTGCTGCTTGTTGAAGAAATAAAAAAGGTAAAGACAGAAAATGCCATTGTCACAGCTAGATATTAATCAGCAGCCATAAAAGGGTCTGTATCACCAAGATCAGCCACTAATGGTTCCAAATCTGCTTGATCTTCATTTTCTGGGGCAAAGTAAGTGGGAAATGGAAGCGTTGAAATATCTGGTTTCTTGTACACAGAATCTTTGATGAACACAAAGTTACCTTCAGCTCCAGGAACCTGAAAGGAAGTTACAGTAAATCACTTGCTCTGAGTTATCTATCAATAGAACTGCACAAAGACTGGCGTAACTACTGAAGAATTCCACCCCCTTTACAAGATCAGAAAAGTTTAATCACAGTTCCCATGCATGATATTGAAATGACGCCTTTCTTCAGACCTAAATTTGTTGTTACCTCCAAGAAAGAAAAGTTAACTCCCCCCTAGTTCCCATATGGTTGCATACAGCTGGTAGTTTTTATAGGTAACTAACATCCATTAGAAAGCATATACCGCAGGGGAGGGGTAATACTGTTGATTGCCCATGTCACACTACTAACTCGCTCTCTGTTTTCTTTTTTGATAAGTTACCAACTTTTAGTCATAAATAAGAGTTTGAACACATAGAATTTCATCAGAAAGATTGCAAAAGAAAGGAAAATGATATTTAAACAATGCATTCAGGTTGATAACTCACTTATCCATGTGAATTAAATTCAAAAGAAACGAGAAAGGTTTCAAAATCTTGCCTGGCCTTTAACCCACATCAAATTTCTGGCAGGATCAATCTTGTAGACCCAAACATTTTTAACAGTTCGTTGCACTCCGCCCATGCGTCCAGGCATTTTTCTCCCTTTAAATACCTTTAAAGAAAAAATTCATTAACTAGATTCCACAACAGCATCATACAAAATCAGTTGTTTGTTTAGTTCCAATCAAATATTTAGTCAAATAAGTTAATCAAGTGTATCAAATGCAACTTCGGCAATGTAAGCTATCTTCCTGGGATGTGAGGTTGAAGCTCCAACTAATTTAGCATGTAACGGGTTCTTGAGCATATTTCTTGACACATGAAGGTCAAACTCAACGACATGATAGAGGATTGCATGAGCATGCTTACCGAAGTGACCCAATATTTATTAGAACTACCTGGCAAAACACCCCGAGACAAGAAACAATTGCATGTACAGAAGAATGGGTACTCTTTTGTAAGCCCGACCACGCCCAAAAATTTTGGGGTGGGGTGAGCGGAGATTCTGTAAGTTCCATAACACATCGTTGATATATAAAACCCAAATTTTGATTTAAAAGCCGCTATCTGTATTAACAGCTCACCATATGCTACTGTGTGGAAGTTCCAAGTTCCAACACTCCACTCAAAAACTATCGGCCAAGGAACTCTGTCCTTGATATCGTGGATGAACATGTTTTGGAATTTGTATGCGGAAAATTTAGTTTCTTACTAGTTGTTTCTCTACTTCTCCATAATTTTATAGCTGGATAAGTATGGAATTAAAAAGGTAGGGAGATAAAGGGCTCAAACGTTTTTAGAAGCGAAAAGTGCAAAAAGTTATGAGGATTATAGAGCTTGAAGCGAAAGTGAGAAGAAAAGTGCATGCTTCTTTGGAGCGAAATGCAGAGTTTTCAGAATATCATAAATTATCAGGCATCTCATCATACAAACAAAATTATCAATCATCTATAATTTAGTTAAATTATATAGCAGTTTAAATAACTAATTTTAGCTTCTTATGATAACGCCGATATTAATCCAACTCCTCAAAGTCGAGATTCAAAGAAGCAACCGATTCTCGTTGGAAGTACTTTGTGCACCATTGCTTGAAGCGAAAACTTATTAGTGCATGGCTTCACCCATGAAGTGATAACCCCTTCTTCAAATATTTCATTGCTAGCTTATAATAATATTGTTGTAAGCAGTCCACAAAAAAATTAACAATGAGAATGTAGTATCTTAAATTGTGCAGGAATAAAGAAAGGGAGGGGAAAACAGAGTTGAGCAATGTCACCAAGTTTTGCACAATTTCTCTGTACCAAATGACTAAATTTTACTGCTAGAATATTTTTTGTAGTACACTTCACCGGAGCATCATTTATTATTAGCTTACAAGATTTACTTCTCCTTCAAATAAGTAAACCAGTCGCAAATAGATAACAATTTCGAATACACATCATTTTTTAAACAATTTAAATAATATAACATGCATGCTACTTGTAATTTAGCAGGCACTTAGTTATAAGGTAGACGAAAAGAGGAGTGTGGCAAGTGCCAACTTATTTAGTTGTGAAAGTTGAACAAATACACTGTAATTCACTAACATAAAATCGAGGAAAAGGTAATGCCTACCTTCCCTGGAGCATCTCTTTGACCTGTAGAACCAATACTTCTGTGGGATAATGAAGCACCATGTGATGCAGGCATACCGCTAAATCCCCATCTTTTCATCCCGCCCTACACGTGAAATTCCTCAACATTAGTACAGTTCATCAGATTAGACATGTCCTCCAAGAGTGAGACAACACTGACAGTTCAATTAACAACGTAGGAGGTGGAACAGAAAATAGAAGCTAGAAAGGTGGAATTCTGTTCCACAAATAAAACAATATTTCTACCATTAGCTAATGCTTTGAGAGTTCCTATCTAACATATATGACGATGGTGTGTGATATTACGTACTTCTATTTAAAAACTTTCATGAAGATTTAAGAAAGCTCCATCAGCAACAAAATTGAAAATTTCAAGTTAGCATGTTTATGGAAAACTCAATAAAGTAAGAAAACTTGGTCTTAAAGGCTAACTGAGGTCAAAATATGAGTTATTCTCATCAAACAATATCACTAGTATCCTGTGGCGCGTGCGGAAGTCCATAAAAGTAGAGACCAATCGATTAGACTAATCAAACAATAAACACAATCAAGATTACTCCACACCTGGAAACCTTTCCCTCTTGTAATTCCAGCAACATCCACATACTGGCCTGGAACAAAATGGTTGACACTGATGCTCGTTCCAACAGGAAGAAGGGCATCTTCGGTAACAGGAAATTCCTTCAACTTTCTCTTCATGGGCACACCTTGTGCTCTAAAATGACCTACTTCAGGTTTTGTCAAATGCTTCTCCTTTTTGTGAGCACATCCAATCTAACTACCACCACAAAAAGATCAATTAGACCACACCATAGCATAAAGAGTAACTAATCCAGTCCTCAAATTCATTAGGCAACCAATTTCTTTTAACCAATATCAAGAGTAAAAGATACTAGAATATCTATTCAGACTTGAAAACACATCACAAAGTTATCACAATTTACTATGATACATAAATAACAGAACTCTTTAGGTGATGCATTTGAATTAACAGAGCAGATAATTGACAACAGTCAGCTAGCACTAACAAAATATTTCTTTTTTACTTTCTGTGGGATAAAGATTCAGTTATCATAATTCATTCAGAAAGTAGACATGCTAGATTGAAAATCAGTCGAAATTGAGGAACCTGTAGGGCAGATATGCCTTCTTTCTCCGGTGTTTTGACCTGAGAAACAATGTTATCATCTAACCAAAGGATGGTAATGGGAACGCGTTCCCCCCATTTGTCCCATAGAGCAGTCATTCCACATTTGATAGCAATTGCTCCAGTCCGTTTGGAGTTTGGAGTCATGATTCCAGGTTTTCCTTCGATAATCCGAGTCCTTAATTCGTCGACTTGGCTACTGCAAGCACTGAAGGTTCTGAACTGGGTTTCTGTAACTTTGGACGATAAGAAGATGCGGAGATGAGAAATGAGGTTTCTCGATGCGACCGCCATTGGAGAAGCTTTCTCCTTTTACTCCACCTCCTTCTGTTTGTCTGTGAGAAAGGAAAAGACGGCAGGGATTGGTCGGCGACGAGAACAACTGAAGAGAAGAGCGAAATGCGAATACTCAAGTCTAAAGGGCCTTTGGGCTGTTTGTGGCCGCTTCACGCAGGGCTCAAGGCTTATTGGTCCTCGATGTTTCGGCCCAACTCCTAATTAATCACACACCCTCGTAATTAATCTTTTATCTTAAGAGATTTATTAAGACGTTTATTTTGAGACAAAGAGAATGAGTGATAGCATATTTTACCGTCTCGATTTATTTACATATATTTCAATTAATTTCATAAAATACTTGTTATCTCACTTTGTTCGTTTATAATAGCAAATAGTTATAATTAATGGAGATCTTGTTATCAATCGAAGGGTTCATATTAACTCAAATTTATTTTTATTTAAGAAAAATAAAGATGATGGAGCTTTGTTGGTAGGCCTTTTTAAAAATCATAAATAAATAAAATATGTTTACTAATTTAACACTTTTTAATGCACGCTATTTCTTATCCATCAATACAAAAATCAACAGTAGTCCTTTGTTTTTAGTATATAATAGATAAATAAAGCAGCCGGCCCTCCATCGAAACGGTTCTTTTCTGCATTTTATCTTAGCCTAAATCCAACTACTTTCATTATTTGGGATCTTTTAGCTGTTTCATGTAAGTTTCACTATCTCTGCTTCCTTGCACTCACACAAGGTCTAATGGATGTAGTTTGACAGTTTCAACACTATAAAGCAAGTCTTTTTACTCAAATGTTGTTTATGCCCGCATTTGTATATGGCTGTTCTTACTAATATTAGTATAAAAGGCATTCAAGTTGGAATCTAGTTCTTACTTATGTCCTACACTAGTTCTATCTTTCTGCATATCAAAATGCTCTATCTTCTATTCATACAACAACTTTGTAAACTACAATCAGTGTTGTTAAACCCCCGCATAAGCCTGCTTAATGTGCCCTTCTGTGTCGTCATCAAGGCCCTAAGACATACAACTTTTCCTTGTCAATCAGTCTTTCCTGAAGAAGCAACACTTCATTGTTTATCTTTTATCTAGTGTCTTTGTCCATATATTTGTTACTCATGCTTTTAATTATTACTCTTGAGCTAAATATAGATATTTGCAATTATTCGCCGTTTGTGCCTTTTTTCCCCAACGGACTTTATAACCTTTTGTGCTTGATTACATTGGAATAATTCAACTCTTAGTAACCATGCTGCATTATATCTCTTTAAGAAGACTTGCTGCTCTAGTTTAGGTTGGTTTGTGTAATAATACATCATTTTTGTCTTCTTCAGAGGGAAAAAATGAAAGAAGTCAAAAAAGAGACGGGTCTTGGTCTCTCTTACAAAAAGGATGAAAATTTTGGAGAGTGGTATTCTGAGGTATGCTTGTGAGATTCAACTATATGATATGAGCTATCAAATTTGATAATATTTACCTGCTCATGTTCGAATTCGACAATGTACGATCTGTGGTCAATTGCATTGGTGCAAAAACAAAGTTGGAATGGCAAGAAGCTCAAAGCTATGTTGAACTAAATTTCTTTCTTTTTCCATTGTCATTTTTTCTTCTTCTATTTTGTCCCTATAATTTTGTCAAATTTCATAGATATTCCATTTCTTGTTCTTTACTCCTTAACACATAACTATTACAAATATCTGTCTGACTAAAGTCCTCCTGAATGCAATAGTTCTGCTCTCTCAATATGGATAAGTGTCTTCTATTTTACTTATATGTGTGAGTTCCTTCTCATCATATATGAAATTTTCAGTAACAATCTGCTCCATTAACAATCATTATAGGTTGTCGTTAGTGGTGAAATGATCGAGTACTACGACATATCTGGCTGTTATATTCTACGTCCATGGTCAATGTCTATCTGGGAGATATTGCAAGTAAGCTTGACCATGAAAATTCTCCTTTTCTCCCACCGCTAATTATTTGAGATCACTTATGATGGATTAATTACTAGTTCCGTATGTTCAGGGTTTTTTCGATGCTGAAATTAAGAAAATGAAGATAAAGAACTCCTACTTTCCTCTGTTTGTGTCCCCTGCTGTTCTTCAAAAGGAAAAGGACCACATAGAGGGATTTGCTCCCGAGGTGAGACTTGGCACTTTTTTAAGTCAATTATTGTAAGATAGTTGATCTTCTTTCAGCCCTTGAAGCGTGTATAATGTCTTCAATCTAAATGTATACTCCACTGTTTCTCACTTTCCTGCCTAAAATATTTATATCTTTAATGCTGAAAATTCCAGGAATCTTTCGAAATATTTGTAATTAGAATGTTTGCCCATGTTATTCATGCTGGCTTTTGCTGAAGGTAGTACTTAATAGCGACAAGGGCTTTGTTGTTTGTTTCTTTAAGAACTTCATTCTAAGGTATCATAAAGTTCAGAAAGTCATCATCAATTTTGGTGATGTAGGCTTTTGGTCTAATGGTAAGAGCTAACTTGTGATGTATTCTATAAATTTTGATAACTATGCTCAAGGCTTATAATTCTTCAGTGCACTTCAGTTACCATATGGGGAGTGGATTTTGTTATAGACTTTACAATTAGCTATACCCATAATGGGTTTATGTCATTCTTCAGGTTGCTTGGGTTACAAAATCTGGTGATTCTGATTTGGAAGTACCTATTGCGATTCGACCCACTAGTGAAACAGTAATGTATCCTTATTTCTCTAAGTGGATAAGGGGACATCGTGACTTGCCCTTGAGACTCAACCAATGGTGCAATGTCGTGCGATGGGAGTTTAGCAACCCCACCCCCTTCATCAGGTGCTCTTTTGAGTTCATTTTTGTCTTGAAACCCCTTACCCTGCCCCCTTCATCAAGTGTTCTTTTGAGTTTCATTTTGTCTTAAAACCTTTTACCTTTCCTTTGTGAGTGTGTTCAAGCGTTTCGATTGCAGCTTATTCAACAAAAACTACATAGGTGTTGGGCAATAAATTCCAAAAATTTTCTCTTTATTTGGAATTTATCAAGTTGTGTTTATTTATACTTTTTGCAAAGAATATTTGGAACAACGTTCGTGCTTGAATGTACTTAAATCCAACTTCAAAATGATTTTCAAGGTCAAATGCTGATTTTCAAAATAACGTGAAATTATTCCCAAAAAAATGAATTAATTTTTATGACCTAACAGAACTCCTTAATCCCAACTTCTTTGAGGCTTTGAGATGTTAGTTAATGTCTTGCTTATGTTCCTTGTTCAGGAGTCGTGAATTTCTCTGGCAAGAAGGACACACTGCTTTTGCAACAAAGGAGGAATCAGATGCAGAGGTATATGGTTATATCTTGGAGTATACATGTCGGCCTCTAAAGTTGTTTAAAACAAAAACTAAACCTCTCCTCGAGCTTTGTTTAAGTATCATGGTGTAGTGCGTGGCTTGAGTGCACTGGATGTAGATAACAATGTAATAACTCTGTAAGGTAGTTTTAAAGTGAATTTTCCAGTTCAGCTTTTTTCCTGTGTTATATTTGTTGTATCATGTATGATGCCATCTTAGTCTCGTCATTGCTTATACAATTTCCGTGAGAAGAACTTTATTAGGTAATTATATCAGCATAGAACTAGTAGTGTTTCTAGGACAGACAACTTAGCTTTGTGATACTAATGCCAAAGCAAGGAACCTGAAGAACATGACATTGCTTCATTTTTTTGGTACCTGGGGTAACAGAGAGAGTATCTTTTTGGGAAGTTGGAAGTTGGAAGTCTACAGCTGCTCGGCGTGAATACTGATAGGCCTATGTAGTTTTCTTCTCTTCAATGATTAATTTGTAATTAGGCTGTTTATGAGCTTTTACATTTATTTCTTCAAACCAGTTGTTAACAGCTTAGGTCGTTGAAAGAACTAGGAGATAGAAGATGAATCATATCATCTGTCAACTTCTATATTTGTTGTTTCAAAATCAAAGACAATTTGAATTGACATAAGCTTTATGTTCTATTTGAAGTTGGTTCAAATAAGAGAAACTAGAAATGTGTATCATTCAGTTTCAAAGGGGAGAATGTGGGTAACATTTTACTCTTTTATTTAATAGGTGTAAATTGGTGAGAGTTATATTGAAATGAAGAATGGATCAGATTGTAGTTTCCTCAGGAAGTGATTTTTTTTAATTTGTTTGTCCAAAAAGGAAAAGGAAATGGTTTGGTAAAATTAGAAGAATTATATGAGTGTATTATGGAACACTTTTAGTCAGATACGAACTATTACTTCAGGATAGAGGTATCACAACTAGCAAATAAGTTACTTTCATGTATATATGTATCCTTGAAGCCAGTGTCATTATTTGGGTCAGGTCAGCTATAAGATCAGTTTAGAATTCGTCCGTTCCAACACTTGCCAAACCTGCCTTCTACATTGGTACATTATTGTCCTTGTGAAAAAAGTATGTTGAAAGTTATATTTCTCAGCCTGCAACTTAAACATCAGTTAAGGACTACTTTATGTTTCTCTTTGGCTTACCCTTCTTTCCCTGAAGTGGTTTTCTTCTAGTAGTCTTCTTGTCTTGCATTATTGTTGGATAATTGCCTGAGCAAATCAGTAGACTTTTATGAGAATTAATTGCTTTGGAACTGAGATGCCCTAAGCCCAGAGAAGACTCGCTGCTATCAGATTTCACAGTGTTTTTGCTTATAGAGTGGTGTTTCTCATACATAATGATCTTGCAACTATCTTTATTCAGGTTCTAGAAATCTTGGAATTGTATAGACGTATATATGAAGATCTTTTAGCTGTTCCAGTCAGCAAGGGAAAGAAAAGTGAGCTTGAGAAGTTCGCTGGTGGACTATATACAACTACAGTTGAGGTACTGAAGACTGCATTTGTATAGACATTGTTTGGCGGTTCTTAATAGTATTTTCTTTGAAAATTGTTGGCAAAATTCTCCTGTCATTTATTCACCATTATTCCCTGATTCTTTTGCCAGGCTTTTATCCCTAATACTGGCCGTGGTATCCAAGGTGCAACTTCTCATTGTTTAGGGCAGAATTTTGCAAGAATTTTCGAGATAAATTTTGAAAATGAAAAGGGAGAGAAGGCTATGGTCTGGCAGAACTCATGGGGCTTTAGTACAAGAACAGTAAGAATTCAATGCCATTTAAGCAACTTTGTCTCTTCACTTTTATACTTTGGAGGTCAAACTAACCCTCTCCTTTTTTTTTCCTGGGGCTGTGACAGATTGGTGTTATGATCATGGTTCACGGGGATGACAAAGGCCTGGTCTTACCTCCTAAAGTAGCATCAACTCAAGTAGTTGTTATTCCCGTCACATACAAGGATGCAAATACTCAAGGGATTTATGATGCTTGTGCTGCTACCGTTAGAGAGATGAATGAATCAGGTATTCGTGCTGAGGCAGACTTCAGAGAAAACTATTCACCTGGCTGGAAATATTCTCATTGGGAAATGAAGGGGGTTCCTCTTAGGATTGAAATAGGACCAAAAGACCTTGCAAATAACCAGGTAAGATTTGTACTTCCCGTCTTCTCTTTCTAGTAGTCAGTTGTTTATGAAATTTAAAATGAACTCAGTAAAATTTGTGCGATGAACCTTTACTATTTGTGTGGAAGCCTAAATACACCTGTATATGTTTACCTATGTTGTTTGATTCAAAGTTCTGATATCACTCCAAGGTACGAGCTGTTCGACGTGACAATGGAGCCAAAACAGATATTCCCATGGCCAATCTTGCCGAACGAGTAAAAGATATGCTTGCCACTATCCAACAAAATCTATTCGATGTTGCCAAGCAAAAGAGAGATGCATGTATTCAGATTGTAAGAACCTGGGATGAATTTACGGTAGCACTGGGCCAAAAGAAATTGATCTTGGCTCCTTGGTGTGATGAGGAGGTATGTTTCTTGTCTAACTTCTAAGTGATGCTACTACCCCATAAAAGATGCATCCCTTTTTTCAGCCAGTAGCATGTTTTATTTTATCATCAGTAATTTCTCTCTGCAATAAGAATATGAATTTGCACAATTTATGTGATCCTTGATACACATTCCTATGTGTGTTGTATGGTGATGCACTTAGTTGTCAAATTTCACATAATTGCTTTCTGGTAGGACGTTGAGAAAGATGTCAAGGCACGCACAAAGGGCGAGATGGGTGCAGCAAAGACACTTTGCTCCCCATTTGACCAGCCTGAGCTGCCTGAAGGTACTATTTCCCAGCAGATCTGTTGAAGGCTCAGCGATATTGCCATCATCTAATATGTCATTTTACTCTGTTGTAGGTACATTGTGCTTCGCGTCGGGTAAACCTGCTAAGAAGTGGACATATTGGGGCCATAGCTATTGATGATCCGTTCCATAACTCAGGTTACCTAGTGATTCATAAGGACCCTTCACAGTACAATTTGCTGTAAGATCACTCTTTAGAATAAAATTCAGTTATATATACATCTTCATCCTGACGATTATAACTTTTATGAATTTCATTAAATTATCCAGACGATCATTATACTCAGTACATCACTATATTCAGATCTCTAAATTAAATTTTAAAAAATGGGAGTACTCAAGAAACATGTAAAATCATTGAAATGATCTCATTAATAACACATACTATACATACATTCATGGGGTGGCTTTCTCCTTGCGCCCACCACTGAGCTAAAAATATTGAGCAAACAGAAATTCCAAAAAGTTTTTAAAAACAGAATTGGTGGAAGAACACAAAATCCATCTCTCACCATTTTATTTGTTTTTCCACCTGGAGTTCCTTCAATATTTCGAATAATTTTTTTTCATATAAAAAAAAATTAAGTTGGTTTTAGATTCTGAAACATTGTATCCCACCTGATTTCTTCAACTCCACACGACGCCCAATAATCATCACCCGCTTTTTCACCATTAGAGAAACTGTTCATTCTTGAATCTGAATTGAAATTGGGACTTCCATTTGTGATCAACAGAGTATTCTGTTTAGCGGCAGCAACCCTTGTACTCCTCCTCTTCAACATAGAATTTTTCCATCTGGAACTGCTAATCCTTTTAGGAACTAAAGCAAGTGCTAATTCATCGCTATGACCCCAATTCCTTATATACTTTGACAAACGCCTCTTTGTGCGTTTAATTATTTGGAGAAATCTCGACATGGAATTCGGGATCACTCCTCTTTCTTTCTTCGCAAGTTTGAGAATTTCTAATCTGTGTTTGCCAATTGAAATGCCTATGCTTTGAAGAAATTCATGGTTGAAGTAAACGACGTCGTCGTATTCTAGCTCGTTATGAGCTAAAGCTAGGCCATATTCATACACAAGAGAAGGGTCTAGCTCTGTTTTGGACAACCAAGAAAACCAGTCCATGGCCTTTACTGTATTTTTTTTCTGCTCAGATTTTTGGTGTGTGCTTGAAATGAAAATGAAGGGGGTTGTAGAAATATTTATAATGATGAAAGTGGATATGGAGACATTATATTATAATGTTTAATATAAGACTTCAAAGGCTTAAAGTGAGTGGTGAATTTTGGTTGCTGAGATTTTGCACTTTCACTTTTTATTCAGTGTGTAGCTTTGCTTAACTAGGTGGTAGTTGAAACTTGAGAGTCACTAAAAGAAAAAAGGGTATATGAGTGTGGCCCAGTTTTACGATGATCAATAAAGTCAGTTGAAAATCATATAAAAAATAATTTCATATGAGATGTTTAAACCTCGGTGAAAAGACGAGAAGTAATAGGTATTTTTTGAAGTTAGTCGAGTTGATGTATCATAATTTATCTCAATTGTTTTTTACTTTTAGGATCAAAATTTCTATAATTATTAAGTCGAGCGGTGTATAAGCTGATAATTATACAAAAGAAAAATGAAAATGTGGGGTATGTATTTGTTTAGTGGAGTCATTTACTCTTGAAGCCCCATGTTCCATCCAAGAATTGGCCAAAAATGTGAATTGGGATTTAGGACTCTTACAAAAGAGTTACAAGTAATAAATTCTTGGAATTATATTTGCCCATTAATCACTCTTAGAATAGTCTTTGGTCTATGGGGGTCACCCTCACCCCACCCCCTTGCTTTTGCTTAATTACTTCAAGTTTCAATCACAAATTCTTTTACACTTGTGTAACAATTTGTATGTAATTTTTCATATTGGAAGACTTTTTCTTTTACCTCTTAATTAGTCAACCTTAATTTTAATTTGGTTAATTACAAAAATTAAAAAAAACATTTGACCTTTAAGACAGTACAACAGGATAGGCATTGGATAATAATGTTAATTGAGATTTGACTTTGATTTAAGTTTTGCAAATTAGTGTTTTGCCGGCTCTTATTAATTTCCAATGTATTAACTATTCTTAATAAAACTCAGATAATACTCAAAAATGATTAAGTTGATCTATCACTATCTAAGGGTGGACTCTAGGACCAGGTCTATACGTTAGTTTTTGCTTTATTATTTATATTGTTTGTTTAGTTTACTTTTGAAAAAAAAGATATAAAATAAAGAAAGACTTTTAAATAAGAATTTCCATCTAATTACTCCCTAACCCCTTACTTATCATAATTTAACTGAACACGTAATTTAAGAAAACAATAAGAAATTGAATAAATTTGTAGTTATTTGTTTGTAATTACCTTACATCAGCATAAATATCAAACAACACTGTCTATCAAAATTCTAACATAACTCTGTTGGTATTTGATTTAGAGATAAAGATGCTCCTTAGGTTCTTGACACACATAATTTCTCTTTTGAACTTTAAACAAAGATAACTACTATTCCTATCATGTTACTTGTTGGAAAATTGTAAAAACAAGTATGCTTTTCAAAATGTTAAAAGTGTTGATGATTGTGAAACAACAATGGGTTTTTTTATGTGGATGCAGTGGCGGAGCCACATGTAGCTTAGGGATGTCGACTAACACCCTTTCGTCAAAGAACTCTATTATCCTTTAAGTAAAATTCTGATTCTGCCACTGTATATATGCGTGTATGCCCCTCCTTAGTCTCATTATTTGAGGTTGGATGTTAGAAAGAACATTAATTCACGGGCCAGGCAAATGGCAATAACAAACAAGAATTAAGTACTGTTCACCATGTGAATAAGGCAGGGGTGGGATTGTCCAAACTTTGGAATTTTTGTTACAAACAAAACCTTTTGTCTCCTAATCCTACTATTCTATTTATATTTTGCCTTAATATCCTCAATGGCCCATGCCATATTTAATTCTATTTTTATCTTTTTTATAATTTATGATTATAAATTAATGAATGACAAAGTCAGAAATTATAACAAGATTTAAGAAATAACGCTAATACTTAAAATTTAACCTAACGCAATTTTTGAACCACTGTTCACATTATTGCAAAGTCCTCCTTATTTCAGGTGATCCAATAATAATTTATATGAATTTGCGATAAGAATTGTTTATTACGTGATATAATTTTTGAACGAAAAAAGCGTACCTCAACTAGTTTCACAGTGTATATGTTACCTCTTAACAGCATAAGTACATGATAGCTTTGTCTATCAAGACTTGGACGGATGAGAAGCAATCAACCTATTATTTTGTCTTTATTGGAATTTGAATTTGTGATAATATAATTTTCATCTTACTTCATTTACTACTGGATCACACTATTCTAAAATGTTGATTACACGGAAATGATTGGGTAATTAGTAGTTTATATAGAAGTAAATTAAGAAGGCCAAATGTGTGCATGCGTGTGTGTTTTATCAAATTCAATAACTAACAAATGAAAATAATTACACTTTGTAACTTCCATTATGAGTTATCACAATCAAAAGGTATGGCCTAACTGTTGAGGAGGGTAATCAGCCTTTACAAATCACACCTAATCATAATCAGGTTTAACTAAAATTTAAGTAAAGATATCAGATTATGATTATTGGGTCCTTGTTTAGGCATGCGGGCTAAAATTATCAATATTGCAGACAGATATACCATTAATTTCATTTCCTCTAAAAAAAATTAAAATTTATCCCTTACTATATAACATATTGTTGTTGACCTTCAAGTCTACTCTATTGCTGTTTAAACTTCCAAAAGGAACATATTGCTCAGTTACTGACGTGCACAAGGAAAAGCTCTTGTCACGACGAATCCTGCAATATATATAATCCAGTTTGAGTAGTAAAGTTCTCAAAGACTTAAAAGACTATATGTGATGTCTCTATCCCTTGTGGGACGAATAATTGAACGAGTCATCTTCCTATCAAAGCTGCGGGGTCGGAGCATGTGTCTATGATAAGCTAAGATGGTATAAAATTACAGCATTTCAGGAGGATACAGATACATGGACAATGTTGGAAGACCCCTAACATTGTTTATTTTTCTTTTTCTGGAATCAAGTTATGAGCTACAGAATAGTTTTTACTACATTTTACCAGAGCATCCATATTTCCAATTCATTCAAGATTGCCATGTGAGATAGATACTCTTACAGATGACAGTTGACAGTAACAGATTGCAGCACCAATTAGTCGAAACTAACTCAACACAATTTGTACAGCAGAAGAACTAATACCCTTTGTACCAGCAGATTTAGGAACAAGTTGTAAAAGGATATACTAGGTTGCTGGTGATGAACACGCCTTAAAACGCGTAGGGAGTTCAGGAACAACACTAATTTAGTGCATTCATATATGACGTTAACTCTACATGGCAGAGGAAAATTTTGAAGGACACTTTTAACAAGTGCAAGCAAGCGAGTTAGAACTGACCTGTTTCATTATCTGTAAGCTGGAGAAACTACTCGCCCATGAATTCTGAGTTGGTAGTATGAGCCGTCTACTAAAATTCACAAATGCTACTCAAAGAACCAGTTGAAAACAGAATTGGATAGAAGCAAAAGAACAGCAACATCATTTACTGGACAACCATCTCAATCTCTCTAATCAATCATATTTCCAATTATACTAAATATTAATGAGATCTCAAAGAATGTGATTAAGAGACATAGCTATGGTTTATCATTCAGGAAAATATCCATTTTCCCCATGTAATCCAATCTATTCTCCTTTCCCCAGACCTCACTTGTGAGATAACATTGGATATGTTGTTCTTGTAATCCAATATATCCTCCGACTGTTAAGAGTTCAGAGCTTGCAGCATTTTAATTCCATAAAAACACGTTTAGTGGAAAATCGTCCGTCAACAACTTATACATTCCCGTTAATTATGTGTTTATTACACTGGTCATCAGTTAAAAATTTCATAAAATGGTATGAAGGGAACAAGTAGAAAACTAACTTAAATTTTGAAGGGGGGAAACGACACCACTATTAATGGAACAAGTCTTTCGGAACTTCTCAGAGTCTCCACATGTCCAATTTATACAAGAAATCACATGAGATCTCACAGCAACATGACTAAGAAGGCGTAGCTAAGGCTAACCATTCAAGCAAGTGCCCACTTTACAAACTTAAACCAATCTGCTTTTACAATTCAAAGTCCCTTAATCCCTTAAAACAAGTTCAAAGCAATTTATAAAGCATAAGAAGTACTCCACTACTTCCTCTGTTTCAATTTGTTTGTCTTAGTTTGACAGGGCACGTAATTTAACAAAGTAAGAAGACTTTCGAACCTTGAGGTCTTAAACTAAAGATATGTATAATGTATCATAAACATGTTGTGTGGATGTTGAAGTTAAGGAGTTGCCAGATTAGGAAAAACACTTTCTTTTTTGAACACACCAAAAAGGATAGTAAGACAAACAAATAGAAATAGAGGGAGTAATTGTTTCTTCTACCAGAATTTATAACAATTTTGACCAACAAAAAGAATAGTACTCATTGAAAATATATTACTACAAATGCAAATAATGGAGCAAGTTTCAAACTTTCAGGAACTTATAAGAATGACATTCAATTATTGTATTCATAAGACAAGTTTGTTGTATGACCCTGTATTGCAGGGGAGAGAAAGCTATGAAGATATAGGTTGCCACCTTTATCAATTACAAATAAAATAAAAAAGAATTTAGACTTTACCAGCTGCCGCAATCCATATAACTCTCAATAACTAACATTTTTCTATGAATCCGCGATCACCATTCTATCAATCTCCAACAGCTATGGCAATCTCTTGCTATTCTACATGGACTGGTAAAGCTTGAATGATTTGAGTGGAACTATATCACAAGACTTTCCATCTAGAACCTGACAGTTTGACTTGGAGTAGCTGATCCAATGCAACAGGCCTTTCCTCTGAATGAAAAAGAACGAACTTCAATCACTCTCAGTACTCATACTATAAATATTGCCACCCACTCCAACAATGCTAACTACAATGGCCAATATCAACATGAACCAAGACAAAATCTTCTCTCTCACACTCAAACCACTTCCTTGTTTGCCCAGCCGTAGAGCAATAAGAGATGGAAATGTATATCCTAAAGAAACTGCAGTTGTGGCCCCTGTGAATTTGAAAGCAGTCCAAATGTTGGGAATCATAGTCGACCCAAAATATAAGAGTGCCAGGAGAACAGCAGTCAAAGCCAGACACCTCTTCCTACTTTCTGTGAGTGGCGCAGATCCTTCAAACAACAAAGCATCCACAGTCTGCCTCAGGGAGAAATGGATCACAGGGAAAACAAGAATCAGATGGAATACATAGCCAACACGAACAATGTAATTCAATGCTGTGCTGAAACGAATTCCAAGGTCCTTGTCAAAATTTGTGAGTACATCAGATTCAGTATCCTTTCCAAAAAGTAAATAGCCAGCTACTGCCGTAGAAGCATACACCAACACACAAATAGCAGAGGTAATTCGGCTCACACGGTTCATCTTCTGAGGTGATCGGCCTTCAAGCTCATTATAAATGGGCTGAACATTAAAATGGCAAACATATGCATTGGACATTATGGGAATCACCACAAGCAGGTCTAGGATTGCCTGCTTAGACCCGAAATCTGGTGTCATCCTTGGAGCTTCAATTTTCCCCTCGACAAGCTTAATAAATGCTATCGCAAAAGCAACTACAACAAACACAACAGCAAGAGCTACAGAAGCAGCTGAAGACAAACTCAAAGAATCGATCTTGTCCATTGCACAAAGAGGTGCAAGAAAAATCACCAATATGATCAAAACTACTAACTTCCTATGATCCCACACTCCATGACCTAACCATTGATCAAAAACCCCAGTATGACGAATGGAACCGGACAAAACATCCCCAATTATAATCAAGTATACAACCAAAACACCAGCATTGTTCACAATAATACAAATCTCAGACAAGATCTTGGCTGTTCTCCCTAATGCAGCCTCAACAACTTCCCCATACGACAAAGCCTTGCATTGAACCGAAAACCGAACAAGCAATTCAACACTAATATCAGACAAAACACCCATCAAGAATATCAAAATAACCCCAACAACCAACCCCAATACTTTCATTGTAGCAGGCAAAGCCATAATCCCCGCACCAATAATAGTAGTCGTAAGATTAAAGACTGCCCCATATTCACCAGACCCAGATTTATTTTCACCAAAAATAAGAGGTAAATCATCCAAATCTATATCATCGGCTTCAAAATCATCACCAGAAATTGGTTTCAAATGTTCATTATCCCTAAAGTTATCATCTTTAACTTGTAATTCAACAAAAGATTCCTTCGAAACAGCCGAATAATTGCTATCCATCACCACAAATGCTATTTACAATTCAAAAATTAAACGCATCTACACCAACATTTATGTAGCCAAAAAAAAAAAAACTTACGTTAAAATCAGCGAAAATAAGAAAGTGGATTTGAGATTCAAAATTGTATTTCCAATGTAATCTAAGGATGAAAAGAAACCTAGATCGTCGAAGTCAAAGTTGAAGCGCTTCACTTTGTAACTCGAAAATGTCCGATTTGGAGAAGTTAGAACAAAATTTTGCTATTTTTTATTTTATTTGGTAAAATTTTCCCATTGGTTAACTCAACATGAAACTTCTGCCCAAATATCATGTTTGAAAAAATAGTTTAAAATATTAGAATCAGTGTGTATATTGTTTAGTCGATGCTTCTGATACATGTATTAGATACGAAATTGAATCTCCAACATCGATTCCGTCGATTTTGTAACTTTCATTTTCCATTTCGTTCACCCAAATTCCGGAATGTCTCATCAAAATCGAAGTATTCATCTTGAAAAATCCACTGTAACAACAATAAAATTACTGTAGTTCGAAATTTAACAGATTGTTCAAAAAAATTGTTTTCAAAATAGATGATATAATCTTTGTTTTTCAAAATTTGAAATTAATATCCAATTAAGTGCTGATTTTATGCTGATTAATGATATGTTACCATAAATTTAGCTGTTTTATTAACAACATTAACTGTACCATTTTTTCCCCTTTTTTTCTCAACAGTTTAAAATTACCATGTATCATTTACCATGTATCACTAGAGTCTAAAGTATCACGGCTCAACAAATTTAAGGGATTTTTTGTAAATACTAAATTTGTCGGGACAGAATGAAATTATTGAATTACACTATGGGATTTCTTAAATTTTTACAAAAATAGTTTAAAATATTTTAGGCAAGCCAACAAAATTTATGTCACCAAAAAATGGAAATGCAAATAAATATTATTTCCATTCCATTCTTACTATAAATAGTTGATTCATAAAATATTTATTATTTCATGAAAATAATATTAATAATATTCTTTTTATTATATTCTAAATAATTGATTAATTTTAAAAATAGATATTTGATCGATTTAGAAAAACTAATAAATAATTAATATTTATTGTAATTACTTTATACGTTGATTAGCTACTCTTACCATTGTATTACTCTATAACATTTAATTATGAAATAGAAATCTCAACAAACAAATTAAAAATAAAAGGCGGAGAAGAATCAAAAATAATCTTAAAAGTTGAAGCTTTTAACGAGGAAGATGACACATCTAAAGGTTTAAAGGATATAAAAATAGAAGACTCAATCAAATTATGTGAATGCCACCTTGAGAAAGATCAAGATTCAAATAAAGGAGTTCTCGTATAATTTCATTATAAATTGACATCATATTCAACACGAATATTTAGATCATTTGAAGTAATAGAATTTGAATATTTTGTGATGCTATCATATTTGCTTTAAGAATCTATATAAAAAAATATTATATTTTTACGTAAAATAAATAAGTTAATTGAGGTGAGAAAAATTTAACTTTTTCAAGTTTTGGATCAATTGATAAAAATAGTTGCCAAACTCAAAAATATAATAGTCATTGCATTTCAATTTTTGAAATCTAGCATGTTTATTATTTATTTAAAATTTTACTTCAAAATACATTAAATAAGGATAGAATCGTAAATTTACTTAGTTTAGTGAAATCTAAATATATGACATATAAAAAGAAATGGAGGGAATAGTAAGTATAAAAGATTAAATAACTACAAGTATTCTTTTTTACTCTCTCTGTTCAATAATAGTTGTTCACTATACTATTTTGGAATGTCCATCAATACTTGTCCATTTTATGAAATTAATGAATAATTTTACATTTACTTCATATATTTACCCTTATCAGTAATTATAGTCATTTCTCTATTATATTTTTCAAGATATTGTATTTATTATATTCAAACGGTGATATAATAAATTATCCTTCTATTTTTTGTTTCTTAAAAAGTGTACACAATTAATAGTAAGAACTATTACTGAAAAAATATAATTTGACAGGAGTATCATCTAAATTTTAAGTAATTTGATTCTACTTTGAAGATTAATAAAATTGATTTTTTGAGAAATAAAAGCAAGATAATTAGATTACTCCAGGAAAAAGAAATTAGATTACAAGAAGTCATGTGTATCTTGATGATAAAATTTGGAAATAACAAGCGAAAGACGATCATAATAAATTTTACAAACGAGACTATGCTTCGGACAAGAAAAAGTAGAGCAAACGAGATGAAAAAATTAGATTAATTATTTATGTTTAATTGACAATAATTTATAGGGAAACACATCTTATGTATTTATTAAATTGATACTGATATACATGTGAGTATTTTAAAAAAAAAAAAAAAAAACTTCTTCAAGTACATTTGACTTTTTTTTTATACGTTTGGTAAAAGAATTGTAGGGGGATGGGAGACAAAAATTCAAAGTTCAAACACAAGTTATCACCAGCTAATGCCTTCGATATTAAGATTCACTTTGCTTGAGTTGAAATTCAATCAATTGGATCATGTGCTTGTTTAAGTAAAACTAAATAAATAAACGAATTTTTAATTTATGCAAATACCCCTTTTACTGGTCATTATTTTATTTTATTTTTAAAAATTATACAAATATAGTTCTTAAAAAATGTCAGTCCCTCTCCCTCTCATATTTTCGTTCGCCACTCTTCCCCTCTCTCTCTTTGTACAATATAATTGTATAAATTGTGTTTCTAATTGTATAAAGCGAGAGAAAATTGTATATACACATGCAAATACATATATTTTTGCTCTACACACTTATAATTATATAATAAAAGCACTCCCCTGCCCAAGTTTCTTTTGTCTTTCTCTCTTTCTCGTTTTATACAAATTCAAATTATATATAATTTATCTCTTTCTCGTTTTGTACAATTCGATTCAATTGTATATTCCCTGCCCAGGTCTCTTTTGTCTTTATCTCTTTCTCATTTTATACAAATTCAAATTGTATATAATCGTCCTATACACTTATAATTATACAATTCGTTTTATATAATTCTCTGTCCAAGTCTCTTTCTCGTTTTATACAATTCGTTTTAATTGTATATGTATAACGAATTATACATATATATGTTTGCTATGGAGCGTAATTATACAAATTTTGCTATAGCATATAAATGTAAATATTATATTTACTATATGTGAAAGCTGCCCTACAAAATATTCCTCTTCCGTCCACGAAATTAGCGAAGCCCACCAATTAGGTAAATTAGCGAAGCCCATTAAATTAGTTTCGTAATATGGGCCTTACATCCTAAACCTAAAACACTTCGATTCTATTGAAAAATATCGGAAAATACATATAACATATATAAACATATATATATTTCTCTAACTTAATTGTAGTTAACGAATATTCTTAATCTTACATATCAATCTGTTTAAGTATAATAAGTTAATATTATTTTGTGTAAACATATGACACAAATAATTTTATACCAAACTCCTTTGCAGGTGCTTGCAATCCTTCTCCTAACTTGATCCATAGAATGGGATAGACAAATAAATATTCTTCTTTTAAATTATTATTTACGTTTATCTACTTCTTCTCATTCATAAATTAAATAAGATAGCGTGCAAAATTTACTTCTCAATGAAGATAGAATAAATGAATAAAAAGGTCTTGTACAAACCACTTAAGAATAGTTTCATATTTGTAGTACAACTTTTCTTTTCAAATTACTCTACAAGATAAGATTTAACCCCCTTTTAATGTCTTTTTTTTTTTTTTTGTTAAAAGGAGATAATAATGTAACATTTGAAAATCCAATTAAGGGAAAGTTGTTAAATTTCACTATTTGTAGAGTAGACAAATAAAATAACCTAATGCTAATAATGTAAATCATCCAAAAAGTTAAAAATAGAAATTCCATTTTGGAATGATGTAATAGGACAAGGGTCCCACATCACTAAAACTGAAAATCTAATATATCGCGAAAAGTTCATTATATCGTATGGGGAAATGGAGAATTAATCAGAGGGAATGACATGACCTTCAACCACTCAGTTTTGATTACTTAAAGACCCTTCATTTTTACTATAAATATCAAAACTGCCATTTAAGCTTTTTTTTTTTTTTTTTGGTCCTGTCGGATGATAAATCCTTAAAGTTCTGGTTGTTTTATGAAGAGTAGACTAGAAAATGGATCCACACGTTCAACGTTAGTGTCTACATTTATTTATTATTATTATTCCACTAAAAAGGTCCTATTGCTTCGACAACAAAACCCAATTATAGGCAATATTTCTAATCATGTTATAAAGTTTTTCATACTCTATACCCTTTCAATTTAGGTCACTATTTATATCGATTTATGAAATTAAAGAAGATTTTTTGATATATAAAATGATTAATATATATAGGGTGGGTTTTAGTATGAGGAAAAAATAATTATAAAGGAAAATAAATTATTTTATTTTATTTTATTTTGTTTAATAAGTAAAATATTATTATTCTAGAGATAATTTCGTGTAACTTGAAAAAATATATGAGTAGGGAGAGATGGAGATAAGGCGTGGGGGTGATACATGGTGTGTTTGTGCTGTCGATGGGACGTACAGATGAGAAAATTAGTAAGAGATATTACTTGTAAAATTTATTTTTGTATTTATTAAAAATATTATTTTTCTTATTTTGTAATAGTAGTGAAATGTGTTGTGGCGATATATTTTCTTTAAAATCAACACTTTATAACTATCATGTTTAAATATTGTATGATAATATCTTATTGTAAATATATTAAGTATAAAAATATAATAATTATTAAACTATTGATGATAATCATTATTAATGTCATATACATAGTAAAATTTAAATAAAAAATTAATTAAATGATACCGTTAGTTAAATTTTACGAGGAAAGGTTATAAGTTACTAATGTTTGCCTTTTATATGTTTATACTTTTTTATTAAATATTGGATTGATTGACGTATACATTTTTTCTTCTTTTTACGGAAAATCATTTTGTCAATATCATTATTTTTTTATCACTAATTACTTATTCATTTTTAAATTGACATATTTATTAAAAGATAATTAATAACATAGTGAGTTTATCATTACTCCTATTAATTAAGAAATCGATTGATCAAAAACATAAAATTTTCAAGAAGTTTTATCTTTTTGAAATAATTAATTGAGGGTATATTAATTAAGAAAAAATTTATCCTTTCTTGATTTGTCAAAATGAACAAATAATTAGGGACAACTAAAAAGAAAAAATGGAGAAATACTTAGTAAAAGATGGGTATAAAATAACAATTCGACATAGCAACTATGAAATGCGAACCAGTAAGAGTTGCAACGGAAAATACTCTTTCATTCTTAATTAAAGATACAACATTCGAGTCCCCTTTAGTATGAAATCGTCTTTGTTCCCTTGCGTCAGAGTGTATTATCCCTCAATATGAGATTTTTTGAGTTGACTTTAAATTTACTCGTTTGTCAATATAAATATCAAATACTTTATGAAAAACGGAGCGAAAAAAAAAAGTCACGTCATTGCCGACATGTGGTTTATATATGCTGATTATAATTATTAGATGCAAACTTGTGTTTGTTCTAAGAAAAACAAATCAAACGGGCAAAGAGTTGTCCTTTTCTTTGATTTTGTTAATTGGTAATCAAATTCTATGGGGTCAAGCAACCACTACTATGATACAAAGAGAAGGAAAATGAAAATAAATGGATGAAATTAATAAATTAATTAATTATGAGAACGGTTCAGATTAATACTCCTTTCACTATTACAAGGGATAAAATAGTTTGTCATTTTAAATTTTCTACTTTATACTCCTATATTATTCAACAATACACATATTAGTATTTCATTATTCTTTTCGGATAAAAGAATTCTTAATTTTTGCTCATTAAATTATGTGAGTATTACGTAAGAAGAAACGGAAAAAGCATACTAAATACTATATTATTTATGTTAATATTATATCAAAATTTAATTCATCTAGAAACACTAATCATATTATATAATATAATAAATATAATATATTAGTACTATTAATTTTTAAAAAGACCAATCAAACGGCACATGTACGAGCGGCTGTGCCATTTCCTCGTCCTTTCACTTTACTTTGGGATGTTGTAAATAACGTCACTCTTAGAAATGAGTTACGTAGGTATTAAATATTGCATACGTTTAAAAAATAATTTATAATATTATATTTATTTTATGATTTAAAAAGTTGTATGAATGAATATATTTGTTAATTAGTTATGAAAAGAATTTATGTATTATTTTATATAGGATAAAAAGTAAAATAAATAATATATGAATAATTAAAACTTTACATAAAATATATATATAAATTTTCTCATAACTAATATATATATTACTAGATACATATTTAACCTTAAATAACTCCCAAACGATTTCTTAGATTGAACCTGTTTGAATTAATTTATTTTAGATATTTTTAAATAAAAGTAGCTTATTTATTTTTATAATATTTTCGTAAAAAATGTTAAACTATATTATATACACTTGTTTTTACGTCAAAATAATAGAAATAAACCAAGACTCATATTTTAATTTATGATTATAAGCTCATTTAGACATACTCTTATTACTTATGTCTTAGTTTAGGTGATATTTTTTTTAATGTCAAATTAAGTTTTATTTGATAAATAGTATTATAATTTATAATATTATTGTGTAATTTTTTATAACATAGAAACTTCTTCTAATAAGTTATACTTAAATTTACGATTGAAAGATAATTAAAATAATAACTCTAAAAATTCTTTTACAACTTTTTAATACAAAGGAAGTAGCTCAAAAATGAGCCAAGCTGAGGTAATCAGCTAGCTCGGTCCGAATAAATGAATAAACAAGTCAGTGCTCATAACTTTGATCCTGTCAAATTAACTAAAAGAAAAAAAAAGAGAAGAAAAGGACAACTCTAAAGAAAAAAAAATAAATTTACAGTCGTTTGGATGACTTAGTTGGTTTAGATGATAGTTATTATATACACGGATGATCAATATTTAATTTCCTTTTAACTTTTTTAGAATCGAACTTTTCGCATAGAGCTTGCCTAGTGCGATTTATATTTTTTATGTGGCTTGCAGACTTTTACACAATTTACTTAGTGCACACAAAGTGTTCATTTTGCGAGTAGCATAGAATGCTCAGCTGAAGGACAAACCAAATGTTGAAGTTGAGTAGGATGTTTATGTTGAATGCTAAGTCATGGTGCAACACTTATTTGACTATTATTGACAATACTCATTATTAAAGAGGTGACGTTAATTGAAGGGACCAAAATTATTTTCTTCTAATGTAATAATTAATTTTTTTCGTACAGTTGGTAAGATTACGACAAGAATTAATTGTGCTACATCTCAAATTATATTAGTAATATATGCTCCATTTTCTTATGTTCAGTATATACCCACTTAAAAGGACATATATTATGGGTGTGTTCAATAATAAGAAAAAAAAATTATTTATATGTTCGACAGGTTAACTATTTTTAGAATATTTTTTTTTTAGAAAAGCTTATTTAGAATTGGAAAATGGACTTTCTAACGAAAATAAATTAACAAAATTCGAAAGCGTTTTTTTATTTTATAAAATTTTATGTCAAATTAAAATTAGATCGATAAATTAAAACGGAGAGAGTACGAAACTGTATGCATCTGAAAAGCGGACAACTGAGTATCGATAAAAAGAATAAATGCACAAACCAACCTAGCTAACACCTCATTCACAAGAAAATAAAAATATCCCTTCTATGATTGAATAAATAAATAAATATGACATGTATAATTGTCTATTTTATCGTAGTCTCTACATCAATCAGAGTTGATTTAATTTTTTAATATTTTTAAAAGTATAGCATAATCATTTTTTATTTTAAAAATATAGAATAACTATTTTTTTATTTGTTTTGATTTAGTGAACTTTTTATTCCATGTTTGTGATGGTTAAGATAACCGATATTTCAGGGCGAAAAAAGAAGTTTTTGCTACAAATTTGGTATTTACTACTCCCTCGGTTTTATACTAGAAAAGCATCTTATTAAAATAATTATTTCATAATACTTGATTACTTATTTTTATAGGCATTGATATGATAAAGGAACAAAATAGTGAAATCCTAATACACAAACAACTTATATGAATATGAAGCAATTACCAATCAGAATTATAGTGGAGTGATAAATATTCTTTCATTTTTAATTGGAGGTTTCGAATTTAAGTTTCTCTAGATTAAGAGTCCTCTCCCTCTCTTTGTTATGAAACACATTACCCTCCAATGTGAGACTTTTCGACGTAATTCTATATTTAATCATATTCCAATATAAATACGAAATACTGAATAGAAAATCATAGAAAAGAATATATGGTAATTACATTTTTACAAAAATAAAAAATAGAAAAAGAAACATGAGAGCAACATGTTGGACTTTTCTTGTATAGTAAAATGCACCCACCCCATGTTTGGATATGCAATAAAAGAACAAGTTGGCATTGTTTCTTTATATCATATCATAGCTCCCAAGAAAAGATAAAAAAAGCAAAGCTCTATTTATCACTAATTTATCTCTTGTCCTATTTCCCAAAAAACCATGGTATATCATTATAATTTTGTATATGATAAAGTATCTTTTTATATAAAATGACAGTAATGAGTAATAAAACGTCAATATCGTTGTAACGACGTCCCTATTTCATCATAATTAAAATTCACTAGTCCACCACTCAGATGTTTCAACTCGCATTAAATGATGGACCACTTGTTAAATTGAATAAATAATATATTCAATTTATTCGAATTTTATCACGATTCAATTATGCAAATATTTATCTTCCCTTTTTTTGCATGGCGTGTCGAGTTGTGATTTCTACCTACACAATATTCACTTATTCATTACTCCATTTTAATATTTAAGTGGATCATTAACTTATTTATCTTTTTATTTAACTTATTTTGATCCGTTTAAATTTCGTAGAGAAGAAAAAGGTTATGAGAATCCATTAACGTAGTAATACACGTACTTTCATATAGAGAAAAAATAAAATGAAATAAGTACTAACATATAATCCAATGTGTGGACCACAGTCCCAGTTGGCTTAGTTGACACTTGCCACCACAGCCGGTGACAAATGTAATTACTAGTACTATTTTTTATCGGAAGCTAAAACACTTTCATAATCAAGACTCGAACCGTATATTTTATTTAAAATGAAAAAAATATTTTATATTATTGTCTCTTGAGATTGCTTTGTTTTAATTTATTTTTTTAAAAGAATATCTATTTTATTCTTTGTCAATTTTTTAATGTTAACATGACATGTTTAAAATTGAAAAATCAAACAAATAAAATACTTGAAAGCACTAAGATACGTGGCTCAATTTCAGCCAAGAACACTTCAATCCTCTAATGTTATTCCTATATATATTATTTTTATAATGTAAAAATAATTTACGTGAATAAAAGACATCAATCGAAAGTTATCACATATTGTTCTGGCAAAAAACATTAGAGGACTAACAGCCTGAGAAATTTATATCTCTTTATTGCAACACATTTTATCTCTGTCGTAAAATTCGACATGAATTTAAATTAGGGAAAAGGGTCTGATATACCCCTCAATTTTGTCATTTAGAGCTGATATACCCCTTGTTATGAAAGTGACTCATATATATCCCTACTTGTAAACAAATGGCTCATATATACCCTTTTCCTCTAACGGAAATGAAAAAAATAATAATTTTAACATAAATTTATATTATTTTTTTTTTCTAAAAAATATAATCCCATATGAGTAAATTTAATCCTCGCCAAACATATTTTTTTTTGACTTTTTTTGTTTCAATGACTAATTTATAATCATTATTTTGATAATCAAATTTATTTATGTTTCACTAATATTCTTGTAAAATTTATTGTAGATGTCCAAATTTTTTCTTCGAATACGAAATTAAATTACAATACACAAAAAAAAAAAAGTTTAATTTTTTATTCTTTAAACTAAGGAATGAAAGAAAAAAATAAAATAAAGAATAAGAAATTCAAATATTTATAATAAAAAGTTAAAAAATAATTTATGTATGAAAAAAATTAAAATATACCTTGAACTTCGATAAAAGAATCATATATACCCCTAAATAATTTTTTTTAAAAAAAATTAGAAATAATAAATATAAATTTAAAACTAATTTTTTAACTTCCGTTAAATGAAGGATATATGTGAACCATTTTGTAACGGCATGGGTATATGTGAGCCGTTTGTATAACGGTAAGGGCATATATGAGCCACTTTTATAACGAGGGATATATCAGCTCCAAATGACAAAGTTGAGGAATATCTCAGATCCTTTTCCCTTTAAATTAAATCGATTCTAACACGAAACGAAGAAAAAAAAAAGCTCGTTATTTGTGTGTCACCTTTTGATTAAAGAGAAGATAAGGGGGTGGTCCACGTTGATTGTGGCTCACACGTTCCTTTAACGGGCCAAACGGGCTTAGATGTAACTCTTGGGCCCATCTAAAAAATAAAATCTTAATCTTAAACAAAAGACCCCAATTAAAATAAATAAAATATTTTCAAAACCTATTTTTTTTGGCTTTTTTGGGAGAGGCAGGTCACATGTATGTACACGTGTGTAAATTCTTTATTCCACTTGGTCTTTTCTGTTTTTTGCCTTTTTTAAAAAAATGATAATATTAATAATATTAATACTCGGTATGCCTAATTTTACAAAAATAAAAATTGGTCTTGTCAAATCCTCCCTTTTTCATTAATTGAGATTTCCTCTAATACCTTTTTTATATATATATATTTTAATTACAAAAAAAAATGTGACTGTACGGTTTCTAAATCGGTTATTTATTTTAAATAATCAGAATTTTAACGTTTGAATTTGTACACGTATGTTTTCCTCTAGTTTTTCGACACTGTGTGTGAGTAGAATGGAGATAGAGATTTAAAAAAGAAAAGGTTTCGAATTAAAATATGAGTCTGTAATTTTTTTAATTGAATAAATATATCAGATAAGGTTGACAAAAGCAAGAAACAAATATTAATATGTGGCCTACATATAGTCATATCTTTAAATAGAA
>NC_028639.1:70996682-71047192 GCF_001406875.1 Solanum pennellii
TTTTTTGTGGAGCTTTGGACTCAACTCTTGTCCAGAGTTGTTGAGTTATACTTTGTGAAGGCTGTTGTATCCTGGAGGGGACAAGTCAAAGAGGACTACTGCTGGACCGGTGAAAACATTTGCTGCAGTGGGCTTGAATCTCCTTAAAGAGAGCGAGATATCCGCGCCTCAGCCTGAAGAGATTACTTTCTTCATTTTATTTTCAATTGTAATCTTGCATTTTTATTATCTTGTAAGTTTTTTCACTAACATTTTGAAGATAATACAAAAAACTATTAATCGATAACATAATATAACTAGTAAGAACTATGTGCCAACATCAACAATATTAAAATTTTTATTAGAGCCGAATGTATGTAAAACTTATTTCTACCTCGTAAATATAGAAAGATGTGTTCTTGAAAGATCCTCAACTTTAGTAATAACCTATTGCCACAAGTTAAAATTTATTTTAATTAGAATAATTTAATTTAATTCTATTTTTAATCTTTCATTTAATATTTGATATTTATAATAAAATCCGACTAAATTGAAATTTACATTATAAAATCGTATGTTGTGGATAAAAGCGATTTGATTATTTTTGCTATCCATTATTTGTGGACAGCATGAGAAAAGGCCAGCCGGCCAGATGTCTTAACCTGACTATAAAATATTTGAAAAAGAAATCATTTTTAAAAACATTTATTTCTCTTATTTGGTGGACCTCGATGGGGTTGGGGATGTACTGGGGTATGATAATAAATTTAATTATAGGACATACCCATCTAATTAATTAAGTTTTTTTTTCTTTAATTATTTGTCCGCTTTTGAATTGACATTTTCAATAGAAAAACACGATTGACATAGCAAATTTATTATTTTTTTATCTCTATTAATAAAATGAATGAATTGAAAATCTAAAATTTTCAAAAAAAATTACATTTTTCAAAATTTATTAATTGATAATATAATAATCGAAATAAATAAATAAAATAATTGAACAAGTAATTAGGATCGGAGTAAGTACTCGATAAGTTTGGCATGCATTAAGTTGTCCTAATAAAGTAAGCCCTTGTTTAGGTCAAGGGGTGGACCTAGATTATAGTATACGGATTCATTGACACTAACTATTTTATTGTTGTGATTCTTCGATGTATTTAATTATTAAAAAAAATGCATGTGAAGTAATTACTATTCTATTTTAATTTAAAATCGTTATAAAAATTTATAAAAGTTCAAATTTAAAATCCGAATGATAGTTGATATGCACTAACCAAAAAAACAATACTTTTCTTAATTATAATCTGATCCAAAGGACTAGAGTTTGACTTACTCAAGTTCATTGTTTAATCATTTCAAAATTAATTTTTTATCTTATTGATAATGATGATATTTTATAGATATATAGATTTATATCATATTTAACATCATATGCTCAAAAATACTATATACTGTATAACTATACAAATAATATAATAGGCTCAAAACCATAAATTTTAAAAATTATATTTTTAAAAAAAATGAGATTATACCTAATTAAACAAGAGCAGAGCACATGAATAAAATGGAGCGAATATAATTTTTTCATAGAGTATTCAATTACTATACTTAGCTAGCGTTTGGCCATAGATATTCAAATATTTTTGGCAAATATTATTTGGATGAAAATTTGGGTGAAATTTTACCATGTGTTTGGCCATAGAATTTGAAAAACATATTTCATTTTTTTAAGAAATATGATTTATACCCATAAGTTTTTAAAACTATCAAACTAACCATAAATTTGTATTACATAGCACAATAGAAATCTCACGTAACAAGATTTATGACTTCCGCAACAAATCAACAAGAATCATTACAGTAAATATTCGTATAGTGAAAAGGTCTTGGTACAAATCATGATAATGAAAATACAACTAATATAAATTCGGGAAAAAAAAAGAGAAGAAAACAAAAGGAAATAAATATTGCAATCACTGAAGAACCTATGCTTTCTCATCTGAAAGAGTTCAACCTATTATTTAATATAATCTTCCCACATTTTATGAACAATCTCTCCTCGATGAGCTTGCATTTCCGAATCAGATGATCGAGAAGATGAAGCGATGTTGTAACCCTGAGCCAATAGTTCGTCACTTTCATCAACAATCATATCATCATTTTCATATTCATTGAATATTCCATCACTAATTTGGTGTTCACGTAAAAAATTATGCAATACAGCGCAAGCAATTACTATTTTCACTTGCATGTCACATTCATAGTTGTTCATGCTTTGTCTTAGTATTCTGAATCTACTTTTCCACGCACCAAATGTTCTTTCAAATACATTGCGCAGAGAAGCATGTCTATAGTTAAATAGCTCTTTTCCATTCTTAGGCTCTCTTTCACTTCCTCGGTAGTCCTGCAAATGATAGCGCATTCCTTGAATGGAGCTAAAAATCCTTTTGTGTTCCGTAGACCAGCATCAACAACGTAATATTTATCTACCAAAATAAAATAAATGCAATTCATGTTTTATTAGTAGCTAGTTCATTAAGACTAACTGTAACAAAGGAATGTATGAAATCAAAAGAATGCATGTAGAAGGAAACGTTGTGCTAATTGAATTGGTTGGTGTCAATAAATATATTATTTTTGTAAAATAAAAAGTTAAGGGTAAAAATTGAATTTCTAAAACTTTTCAAATAATGAAATTTGGCCCAAATACTAGTTTTTTCTAGTATTTGGGAATTTGGAAAAATTGCCAAAAAAATTTGCCAAATAATAAAAAAGTGTATGGACAAACAAAATTTGCCAAATTTTCCCCCAAGTTTTACTTGCAAAATTTATGGCCAAACGGGCCCTTAAAATGAGACAGTCACCTACTTCAATACAACATAGAAGTGATAATTACTATAAAGAGGTAAGAAAACACAATTATCTTACATTTAATTTATATAAAGGAAAGAAAAGAAAAGAAGATAAAAGTTAAAGAAGATAAAAATTATGATTTGCACAATCAGACAATATTTTCAATTAATAAAGGGAAAAGTAAAAATATGTTATCTAACCTTTATAAAATGATCAATTTTGTCATTCGTCAATAGTTGGGTAGAATATGCTCTTATTATATTAATAAAATAATATTAGTCCAAATAATGCCCTCATTTACTAGTATCATAAGCTTTTTAATATGAGAACATTCTTAATAAAGAAATATATTCATATTTGTCACTTAACTTTGCAAAATGGTATATAATAAAAACACAATCACACGTTTAATAAACGTTATAAGTAAAATCCAAATCAAATATTATGAAATTAGATCATAGGTCTAACTCACATTTTAAAAGTTAGCTCAAATGGAGGAGGGTTCCTCAAATCTTATAAGTAGTCCACCCATCTAATTAACTATCTATTTGAGACTTTTGTCATTATTTAACAAATATAAAAGAAATTACACCATACGATAATTTTTCTTTAAAAAACTATAATACTCAATTAAATATTTTCACATAAATTAAAACGGAACGGAGTATAATTCAAGTTGACTTATAGCATAATTGGTTAGGAAAAAATGGACCACACAATTTGAGAGCACTAATTTTAAAACTAAAAACCCGCAAAGGCAGTAAATGACAAGTCACATAAATAGCATAAGCTCCACTGTCCCCCTCTATACTACTCTAATATTATTATTATTACTATTATTATTTATTTTAAATTATTCATTAAAAAATTATAAAACAGCACTATCTGACACTGACAACTTCTTATAATAAAATCCTACGTTCATATCTAAGATTGACTGGCTCTACGTAATTTCCCGCGATATCTCTTAAAATATCGTGATATTATAGGTGTTACGATATTTTGTCCCTGACATTATTATCTACTTAACGTGTAGTGATGGAGATATATTGAATACATGGAAATAGAAAAAAATGGAAAAGAAAGTGATATATTTTAACGTAACATTCAATCAATTAATTGGACCCACTTTCACTTATTCGGCGCGTCTCTTCACGTAACATCTGCCCAAAATCTCATTAACCAATCAAAATTCGACAACCAAGCCTCGACTTGGACAGTATTACTGTAATTCCAACCATATTTTTTAAAAAAAATATCTAATTTCTTTTTGCTTAAAATATTAAAATTTTCAAATTCACTTTTAAAAAGTTTAATTCGACAATTAAAAACACATAGAGAAAGTAATTAATATTAGGGTATCGTAAAAAATAATACTAAAAGTTACTCTCTATTCTTTTTTTACTTTGTCAAATTTTGACTTGACACATGTGTTAAGAAATTAATTAATATAGTAAGTTTATCATTTAATTCTTATTAATTTATAGGGTCATAAATATATTACACACTCCGTCCAACAGTAGTTGTCCATTACAGTATTCTAGAATGTTCACCAATACTTGTCAAATTTATGAAATCAATACATAATTTTATATGTAGTTCCTAATTTATTACTTTCTCTGTCCCTATTTAGTTGTCCACTTTAGAAGTGACACACATATTAAGACATTAATTATTATCATATGTTAGTTACAATTTTACCCTCAACTTAAAAGATTATGTAACTCCCCAAGTATAATAAATGTATTTTCTGGTTCCAAACCGCATGCATTACAACTTAGTAGTTCCAGAAATTTTCTATAATTAAATGAGGCATATTAGGAAAAAATTTGTTGTCCTTTCTTGATATTTTAAAATGGACATATATAAAAGGAAATATGAACAAGTAAATAGGGAAAAAGGGAGTATATTGAAAATGTGAAACAATAAAATTATTGTATTATTCATAGTTTCTTAAAAAGTGTGTCCGGTTAATAGTAGACAACTATTGTTATACACATGATGTATTTTTCAAAGAAAAAATTGTTCTTCTTTGATTTGTCATAAATGGCAAATATAAAAAAAATAAATTAAGAAATGTTCGACAAACAAGTAGGAACATAGAAAGTAAATAGTAGTAAGTAAAAATAAATATAAGAATGCTTTCTTTTTAACTAGTCCTTAAAAATGACTTTTTTTATTTGGCAAATATTTAAGGTATAATACATAAATACAATCCTTAACTTAGTTTCAGTAAATAACTATGTTATCTAACATTGAATGTGTGTAAGTAAGTATTTAAACTGGTACTATAAAATTGAACAAGTAGACACAAGTGTTCTACATAACATAATACACGTAGACTGTTTATTTGCTCACACCCAAAATAAAAGGTCATAATTATCAATTGACACCAAATTAAAAATCGTATTTATTATTATAATCTCATTTACTTAAGTAAATATCTATAAAAATATACTCTTTTATTCAATTGTTTTTTTAAAAACAGTGCAAAGCCATTTTATTTTCTTAACAATTTAGCATCTAATCAAATTATAACATAAATTTAACAGCAAAGCAGACAGCTTATGTGAGTTAGGTCAGATCATGATTACAGAATAAAACTCATACGGAAGACAAGATGTTTTAATTATATTGTTTTAATTAATTTTAAAAAAATAATATCCTTCCCTATATAAATTGTGGAGTCTCTACACATAAGAAAAGATCATAGTATAATAATTAATGTTATCAAAAGATTTCCATAAATCACAAATTTAAATATCAAGTGAAATAATTCAATGTTTTTTTTAAAAAATACTCAGATTTTTTATTTCATCACTGATAACTTGCATTTGTTGTTTAGATACATTACATCGAAAATGAGTTTTAGCGACAATTACTTAGCTATTACAGTTAAATATGTATTTTTAACTGCAATTAGCACTTTTGGTATATGTTCCTAAAGACTTTAGCGACACTGAATCTAATATAATTTAACTAATGTCGATAAAAAATTTAACAATCTTTATTTATTTATTTATTTATTACCATTAAAAGTTGTTTTTGTTATAGTGATACCTATTTTGGGCAAAAAATCCTTTGTCATGTATTCACAAAGTTAAAGTGAATACCCAATTTGATCTTTCTTAAAAAGGAAGAAGAAGAACTATAAAAAATTAAAGTTAGTGTTGGAAAATGCTATTAAAATTTAATGGTCAAACGAAAAAAAATGTGGTCACTATTATACTCCCCCCGTCTGTTATTATTTGTCATAATTTTTATTTTTAGAGTCAAACTATAAAAACTTTAATTAACATTTTAAGATGATTTTTTTATCATATAAATATGAAAAAAATTTTAATTTATAGTACTTTTCATATAGTTTTAGAATATCTAATTTTTTTTAAAATATCGAATTACTGTGATCTAATTTACCTTTAAAAATTAATCAAATTAACTTTCGATAGGCGTAACATGACAAATAATTCTGGACGGAGGGAGCATTAAACAAAAATATAGTTTTGCGGGAAATAGAAATTGTATACTAAGATATAAAGCTTATAATTTTTCTTGAAGATGTAGTTTGAAATATACTAGCACATAATTCAGCTAAAATTTTATATTCATATGTTTGTACATATAACATAAGGTTGTTTGAATTTTTATTTTTTTTATATTTGAATCGTAGATAAATATTTTCTTTTTAATATTCCATATTTCTCTGTTTCATATTAGCTGTACAAATAGAGCTTTATATGATTTTTTTTTATTTACTTACCCTTAGCATTATCTATTCTCGTATACACAAAGATTAAAGAATTATAAAAAATTCATTGGTCAAACAACCCTCCTCATTAGAGTATTTTTTTCATTAAAAATTGTGTGGAACTTTGTAATACCAGCAAAAAACGAGTCGAAAAAAATATTTCTGTATTGAGATCTGATTTAATTTAAATTCTCATAATTCATTTTTAGGAGCAACTCTATGGAAAAAAAAATCATTCTCATTGTTCAAACTAAATTTCCATTATGAATAAAATAATTTAATCATCTCATTACGTTTCCAAAAGAATAATATTTATTTTTTCACTTTACTGTCATATCTCTATAAATTGTGTATTTTTTAATAACAAGTATGAAAAAAAATCATAAAATATTAGTGAAATTTTTTATAATTTGATTCAAAAATCAATATAAGATGACCATAATAATTAAAAAAGCGATAAAAATGATTAGTTCTTATTGGTGTATTTAATATTATAAATTTACACAGTTTCAAAATTATTTAATTTATTAGTTATGTCGTGACTGATGACTCCTCAACTGTTTAGAAGTCAAACTTTGCCATCACTCTGAGAGCAATCGTTTTGTTTATTATTTTATGACGTCTAACATGTTTATTTTATGATATTAATAGGTAATTTCTTAATTTTAGCTTATATCTTTATTATAAATTATAATTATATTTTTATTATATTTGATAAGATATTATATTAAAATTATTTTTTTATTTTTAATTTCTCAAAAAATGTGAAAAATCAATAGTAGACTATGATTAATTAAAGAGAGTAATGCTGGTCTCTCTGTCATATTTCAGTTGCTATGATATTTTTTTTAGAGTTAAACGTTAAGTATTTTTATTAGTGTGTTATGATATGTTTATTCGTCATATTAATATTACGTAAGTAATTGTAATTACAATAATTTTTATATAATTATTGAATATTTAAATTTTTATTTAAAGTATTAAATTATTAATATCTAATTTAATTTTAAAATTAATTAAATCAATTTTTGAATAACGCAATATGACAATAAAAAGAGAGAGAGAATAGCAACAATTGTTAGTAATGTTCGTTAGTCATTACTTCCGGTTCTTCTAATTCAATATAAATATAAATGATTATTGAAATATAAAAATCAGATATCAAAATACCGCTATTCATGAAAAATTCTCATAACTTTTACATTTTAAATATCTATAATGATATGTTATTTTATCTAAAATTAGAATAACTGTTAATTTTACAAAAAATGCACGATTTATTTTATATATTTTTTAAAATTTTCTATCATTTTAAAAAATTACAATTATTTATATTTTTTTCTATTTTCAAATACATCACTTTACGCGAATGATCGATCAAACATATCACTTTATTCGAGTAAAAGCGTACTTTACTGCTAATCTGATAGTGATTTAGCAATATTTCCTATGAATATTAAGATATTCGTGATAAATATATCTGAAATCAAAATATAATATATCAAGACGTTTTAAAACGTATCTAATTTCTATCAAATACTATATAAAATTTACGTAAAATTCTATTACTTTTAAAAGAAGCCATGTTGTTTCTGTATCTAACTTCAGCACCACAAATTTTGATCCCACGTGTTGGGAAACGTGCTGGAATTAGAAAGTGAACATTCATTTACGACCAAAATAAGGGAAGTAGATAAAGTTCCAATAATATCTCTCCATTAATTTCCTCTTTTAAATACTAACATTATTTTCGACCCACTTTCAAGATTGTGACACTCTAACACCTTGTTTGGATGGTTGCAATTTTTTTAATCACAATATAAACACCTTATTCAGTATTATTTGTCATGATTTTTATTTTTAAAATTAAATTATAAAAATTTTGACAAAGATTTGATGTACTTTCTCATCATATTAACTGTAAAAATTGCAATTTGTAGTACTTTTCACCTAATTTTAGAATATTTATTTTTTTTATTTAAAATATCGAATTAATGTAATCTACTTTAATTTTGAAAATTAGTCGTTGACTTTCGAAAAGCGCAAGAAGACGACCTACGACATCTGACCATCAGATGCTGTAGGTCAATAATCTTTGAAAGCTCAGACGGAGAGAATAAACGGACTGCTCGAGGACTACTTAAGCCACTTTAGTGCAAACCAAAAGAACTGGAGCTGTTGGACGTTGCTCTGTCCTGCTATAACTTAACAACAAAAAAGCCATGTGTCAAACTTTAACCATAAACAATACCGAATGGAAAATTTTTTATTTTTATTCACAAATAATACAATATATTATGAAATAATTAATAAAAATAAAAGGCGCGTGAAGAATAGAAATTTGGAGACTGAGATACAGAAAACGGAGAATAAGGTGGGTAGATAAGGATTAAGATAATGTTTCTTTTAAATATCTATTTAAAAAAAAAATATATAAAACAAACACATATAAAGCTTATATTATAAATATAAAAAAAGTCATTGTCACCCAGAGTCTGAAATGGTCGAAAATGGATAGCTAAAGCATTTATTTTTTATGATATGAAATGTCCTGTCAAATAAAATTTATTCACACTTAATCATGATAAGATGAAATTAAAATAATTAACCAAAATATATTACTTTAAAAATACGCGTATCATTTGTTAGGTAAATGAATGTTAACATGTGGTTAAGTTTGAATTGTCTCTATCATGATAAAGACACGAATTTTTATTTTAAAGTGAAAAAAAAAAGAAAATTACAAAGGAAATTCTTAATCAGGTCATGTCAATTTAAGCAAACATAATTAAAACCATAATTTAAGTCGAAGAATAATACAAATTTTAGTAACTTGACCATTACTCATTAACAATTGGGTCTCCCTTGTTCCTATTAATCACGTGGAGGAAGATATTTTAAATATTTTTTCATGTTTGATTATTGAAATTTTTTAAAAATATAGTTTTAGGAAAATAAATTTTGTAAAAAGAGCTTTTCTAGTAAATATAGAAAAATTAAGTTTCACTAGTATTATTATACAGTATTCGTGTTTGAGGGCGAAGCCATCCTATATTAAAGGATTTATTCGAACTTTTTTGGTGGAAACTTATATTATTTATATATAATTAAAATAATTATTTCTTATTCTATAAACTTTTAATCCCTTATTCGAGAATTTTAACTTTATTACTGCTCGTGTCCTCCTTACTTTCAAAACACAACTATATCCCACCTTTATATTTTATAATATTTATATTAGATTATGCATAAATATTTTGAAATAAGTTTTTTTTTTTAAAAAAAATTGGATACCATCATAACAAAAGACTGTTTGATATTTTATTTAAAAAGTGGAACAAAACCTTTAAAGGAAAAATAGGAGAATATTAAAAAGTAAACAAAGAAAAGAAGAAGCCTAGAGTTTTTAATTGGACCATTTACAACGTGTCGATTCATCATAGTTCTAATCCACCAATTCCTTTGTCGGCAAATATTCGAGTAAATGGTTGCAATTTGCAAAGAGTCATTTTTTCACGAAAGTTATGCCAAAAATATTATGTACAATTTGATAAAATGTATAAAAATAATTATTTATAAAAATATATTTTATGTTTTTAAAATTTGAAAGATGAAAAAATATCCTGTATAGTAAGTCACGTGTGGTTCATCATGTAAAATATATGTATTTATTTATTCAACATTTATAATAATTTGGATATTTACTTATGAACAGAAGCTGCGCCAAGAAGTATGAGGGTTTTGACTTTTAAATCAATTTTGTTTGAGGGATCACATGTAAATATATATATATATATATTTAACTTTTTAATACATATATAAATTTAACTAAAAAATTAGTGACTTCATCCGGACCCATGAACTCCACCTAACTCCCCTCTATTATACATACAAAAATTTTGCATGCACAAATATCGAAAATATTTTTAAACCTTGAATATCTTTTTTAATTCAAAATTATATAATATAAATATCTTTTTATTTTATTAAATTTTATGTTAAATTAAAACACACAAATAGATTAGAAAATCGAAGAAAGTACAATTTATTTAAGCCAATGCGTGGAAGCATTCGTTGAAGAATGGGGTCACCAATGCATCAATGCAAAACACATTTGTCCTGAAATTTGCTTCTCTACTTTTACCGGTATTTTTTTATTCTTTTCAAGATTACCAAAATAAAAATATTTAAAGATTAGTATTATTTCAAAATAATAATAAAAAGAACACCATAATACCAAATACACATAATTTTTTTTAAAGATGTCAAGAACAATATTGGAAGTGTTATTAAATTGGATCATTACGTCTTATTTTTTTTTTGAGGTGCGAATTATTAATCGTCTGAGCAATATTTTAAAGTATAAATTACTTTTTTAAATTATATTGACATGATAAAAAATAAAAACGAAAAGATACTTAAATTGTGAAATACACCCTCGTCTGGTATTGTTTGTCATGGTTTCTATTTTTAGAATCAAACTATAAAAACTTTGACTAACATTTTAAGATGCATTTTTTCATTATATTAATATGCGAAAAATTGTAATTTATAATATTTTTCATATAGTTTTAGAATATATATATATATATATATTTATTTAAAATATCGAAATAATATGGTATCCTTTACCTTTAAAAACTAGTCAAATTGACTTTTAATAAACGAAACATGACAAACATTTTTAAACGGAGAAAATATAATATTATGATGGTAGTTGACATGCCAACGCGGCAGCACCATGAGGCGCGTGAAGTTAAAGGCCATTCAATAATTTTTATGCCGTTGGATAATGCATTTATCGGTTTCTTGTTGATCTTTATAAATGTCACGAACCGTTTATGGGAAATAAGGAATTAGCGGAGCCAGATAGGATCAAGAAGTTTATTTAATTTTTTTCTCATTACATATTTCTATAAGCGTATATGCCTTATTGATTTTCTCATATGTTAATTTTTTTTAAAATATATTTTTTATATTTATTTAATGAAAAATTTAAAATCTGTCGCTCTGAATAAAAACTTTAGATTCTCCCACTTGCACATAAATTAGGAATCCCCACACATTTTTCTTTACTATTTATTTCTCTCTGACCCATAAAAAGCCATTTCGTCTGAATTTTTCAAGTCATTATTTCTTCAAAAAAAGCTTATCACGAATAAATGGGCTGTCCTTTTCACTCTTCTCTTCTCGTGGTACTAAAAATGAGTAGGATGGCATTTCAGTAAATCTAAACCCAACTTGGACCTGAAAAATTAAGAGCCATATCTGAGTAAATTCATCGTTTCCTACAATGGGATCTGAAAAACTGAAAAGTTTCGGTACTCTACTCTACACCTAACTTTATTTCTATCCGTCCGATTCCCTTATTCAATTAACCGGCTAAGATCAAGAGCTCAATATTTGCCACGTTTCAATTATTCTTGCACATAAATTTATTGTACCGATTAATTTTTAAAGCCCAAATATATTAACAAATTCCTGAACTGGATGAGTATTTCCCGTCAGGTATCTTAACTATGTTATTTTTCTATCAATTCATTGAACCGTTCATAATTTAATCCTTTTAAATAAACATCGTTGACTGAATTGAAATCAGATTTTGTAAGGAGTATTGATAGAAGATACATATGTTGTTCTAGAACTTATATATCCAATTGATAGTGAAAATGTTCTCGAATAATCGTGTTTTACTTCAAGTAATTTGAAACATATTAGAAAAGAAATGAGATTCACACATTTTGTCTTCATTCCTTCAATTAAAATCATTACAATACAAACACAATTGAAGACATTTATAATAAAAAAGTCGATCAAAATAAACCAACAATTTTTTAAAGCAACAAATTATGGGTGGTTCAATTATTCAATAGAAAAATGACGTAATTGATATACACGAGGTGGAAAATCCAAAAAATTTAGGATCTGTTTATCAGTTCGATTATTTTTAAAATATTTATTAATTAAGTTATTATTTTTGATAATCTGCATTAGTATGAAGAAATTAAGAAAAGAAGATTTATCGAGTCATAATTAATTTATATTTACTTTAAAATATAAGTATAAAAAAATTAAAATATATATAATACATATTAGTAAATCACAAAAAAAAAAGTTTTATAAAATAAAATCGGAGGGAGGTTTATGAAATTATCCATCACGGTGGTGACAAAGGTGTATCCAAGCCGAAGAGTCGACGAGAGCTGTCGGCTGATGATTCCAAGCTGTCTAACAATAAAATTGTAGCCGGCTTTGTGGTCCCCATGAAACTGACTTATTGAATTGTTGTTGTGCTTATCAATGATAAGCGATGGTGCTTATCTGAGAGAAATCACAATTTCCTCGAAAATAATGTCTCGCAAGAGTATTTTATTCATTTTCTCGGCGATACGAGATAAAAGGGAAATAGCAACACACAATATATAGACTTCTATATTTAGAGAGAGAGTGAGTGAGAAGGATATATACCTATTTTATGCCTCGAGTTCGTCGTTAATTTGTCCCATTTTGCATTATCTCTGTGGGTTTTCGTTTTTCTCCTCCCATCTTCTTCCATGGATCTATCTGTTCTGTAAACCAAGCGTACGTATATGTTTCATGGAATATTTACTTTTTTTTTTATTTCTCAGTGTTTGCTTTTCGCTTTAATTTCTCCACTTTCTCTCTCTTTCGCTTTTGGTTTTCATTTGGCCCCCTTTTCCTTTGCATCTTCAATTTCAATGGATTTAAAGCTGCTTTTCTGTCTCTGATCCTCTCGAAACAAAACCCCTATCTTTCTAAAGGAAAAAAAAATTCACTTCTTTTTGTATTTGGGTCGTTATACTTTCACAACATCTGCGTCGGTGGGTGAAAATGGAGTTCTGTTTCTTGTTAGATTGAAGATTACTTTTCATTTATCGGATTCTGGGTTGGGTTTTAATTTGTTTGGATCTCTTTTAATTTTTTTTCTTCCTTTGGTTAAATTTTGGGGATTAGTTTAATTTTGAACAGTACTTTGTGTTTGGGGGCTTGTGTCCGGCAATAATTAAATGCTTAGATATTTAAGTATTAAATAAAGTTAGTGGGAGCTGACAACATATTTAATCATATGGATTAGTTGTTTGTTTATTATTATTATTATTATTATTATTGTTATTGTTATTAGCTCTGGAGTTTTTAGTTAAACTAAAATAAATTCATTTATGGAATTTTGCAGATCTGCACAAACACTGTTTTTACGTACTAGTTCTGGGCTTGGAGACGAGGTAGTAGCAATGTCATCTCTCAGTAGAGAGCTTGTATTCTTGATCTTACAGTTTCTAGATGAGGAGAAGTTCAAAGAAACAGTTCACAAGTATGTACCTATTTCAATTTCAATGCTTTCATTTTTAGCAGATTATGAACAGCTTAACCTTTTTTACATTCTTAGTGATGGTTTTGCAACTGTAACACATTGCTAAAAGGACATTTTTTCTTCAATTTGTTGCTATAGGCTTGAGCAAGAATCTGGCTTTTTCTTTAATATGAAGTACTTTGAAGATGAAGTGCATAATGGTAATTGGGATGAAGTTGAGAAGTATCTCTCTGGTTTTACCAAAGTGGATGACAACCGATATTCCATGAAAATTTTCTTTGAAATAAGGAAGCAAAAATATCTTGAGGCATTGGACAAGTAAGATTATGTCTTTTTGGAGCAATAGTTGCTTTCCCTAGATTTACATATTGATTAATTGGTTCATTTGAGTTTGTGATAGGCGCGACCGGTCCAAGGGTGTTGAAATTCTTGTAAAGGATCTTAAAGTTTTTGCATCTTTCAATGAGGAGCTTTTCAAGGAGATAACTCAGCTTTTGACACTAGAGAATTTCAGGTATTACCGCTGTATAATTTGTCAATGAGGATAGAACCCTTTTCTAAATGTGTAATTAAGTGGTCTGATCAATTTGTAGGGAGAATGAACAGCTGTCCAAGTATGGAGATACGAAATCTGCACGAGCTATTATGTTGGTTGAGCTCAAAAAGCTTATAGAAGCAAATCCCCTGTTTCGTGACAAGTTGCAGTTTCCCAACCTCAAAAACTCAAGGTTACGAACTTTGATTAACCAAAGGTAATGCCCTTGAAACTTCAGCATTCATTTTGAAAGCCATAGTGGTCCTAAGCTACAGCGCCAGAGCATATTGTACCTAGACAAACTTAGCTATCCTGTATTTACCTGTTCGCAAAACAACTTTAAGCTGTAGATCCTTTAGGAACTTTGAAGTTCTATGCAATGTAAGCAGCTCATGGATATTGGTTCATGTAATTATCTTAGAATTCATGATGACAGTATTAGTCAGCATAATGTAGCCTGCCTGTCATTATTCAAGTGACCTAGCAATACTAGGTTATTGTAAATTGGGAAACTGACAATGAATGTGTGCTGCAGCTTAAATTGGCAGCACCAACTTTGTAAAAATCCCAGGCCAAATCCAGATATCAAAACACTGTTCGTTGATCATTCTTGTGGACAACCAAATGGTGCTCGAGCTCCGTCACCTGCAAACAATCCATTGCTTGGATCAGTGCCCAAACCAGGCAGCTTCCCTCCTCTTGGTGCACACGGGGTTGGTTTTTTTGTACAGCTCACTTGCTACTTATGCTTAACCACTAAGAGTTTTGCTTATTCTGTTACAAACTTTATTCAGCCTTTCCAACCTGGGCCAGCACCTGTGGCAGCTCCTCTTGCTGGGTGGATGTCCAACCCTCCCACTGTAGCTCATCCAGCAGTTTCTGGTGGACCTATGGGTCTTGGTCCTTCATCTATTCCAGGTATTACTTGAGGCTATTTACATGAGGTGAAAGGTATTTTTTTAAAGTAAGCAACTGAAAATCATTTTAAAGACTGGTGTGGTATCGAGATATACAATTGTAAATGACAAATGGCTAGAATGATTAGTCAACCTAGTCATGATTATAGTGCCTTGCATTGGAACAGTCTAGTCTCAACTTGTTTCAAGGAATTGATTCCCTTCATATTGCTGCCACATGAAACAACTATTAGTTTTTTGGAGGTTATTCTAGCTCTCTTAACTGGTAATTTGCTGCATTCCCTTCTGTAGCTTCTCTTAAACATCCCAGGACTCCACCAACGAATCCCTCTATTGATTATCCATCTGGGGAATCTGATCATGCTGCCAAAAGAACTAGGTCACTGGGAATATCTGATGAGGTAGTAGGCTCTCTCGATCTTTAGATCATTTTGTCAGCAACATTCACATTCTCTATCGTTGCTTCACTTCCTTTTCTTATTTTTCACTATACAGGTTAATCTTCCTGTGAATGTGCTACCTATATCATTTCCAGGGCAAGGTCATAATCAATCTCTTACTGTACCTGATGACTTGCCTAAGACTGTTGCAAGAACACTAAACCAGGGATCATCTCCCATGAGCATGGATTTTCATCCTTCTCAGCAGACATTGCTTCTAGGTCTACATCTGCTGAATGCTCTTCTTTATTAAAACACACTGGTGTTTTCTATTTGTCACTACTTATTTTTTGGCAGTTGCATTTATCATGACTTTCTATGTTACAAACTAGTTGGCACGAATGTTGGAGATGTTGCATTATGGGAAGTTGGTTCAAGGGAGAGACTGGTGTTGAGAAACTTCAAAGTCTGGGACTTGAGTGCATGTTCAATGCCATTACAGGTTTTTTTTTTCTTTTTTCCGTTCCTTTGATTGAAATGGCCTCCCATTAATTCAACGAGATTCATCTAATCTGATCAAACCAATCTCAACTGAACTCAGACTGCTCTGGTAAAAGATCCTGGTGTCTCAGTTAACCGTGTTATATGGAGCCCCGACGGTTCGTTATTTGGTAAGCAGGCACATTTCCTATCTTACTGTAGTGCACTGTCGAAAAGAAGTTGATCTCTTAGAATTTCTTTTTCTATCGAGCAGGGGTTGCATACTCTAGGCACATTGTTCAAATATATTCCTATCACGGGAATGATGACATACGTCAGCATGTGGAGGTATAATTTGGTGGCATTATGACTCTTGCCCTGGCAATAAAATTCTGAATAGTTTCATAGTACAGACTGATAATGCTTTTGCAGATTGATGCTCATGTTGGAGGCGTAAATGATCTTGCATTCTCTCACCCTAATAAGCAGCTCTCTGTCATAACATGCGGAGATGACAAAACTATAAAGGTTGAGAAGGCATAAATATCACTTTGTTGCCTATGAAAGATAATTTTTGGTAGGGGAATAATTGCTTGTTCTTTCCAATGCTTGCTAAATTTTAGGTTTGGGATGCCACATCTGGTGCAAGACAATATACATTTGAGGGTCATGAGGCACCTGTATATTCTGTGTGCCCTCACCATAAAGAAACCATTCAGGTAAGGATATTGTTATGATGTCTATTGTACTAAGATTTAGTTTTCTGCACTTTTGCACTTGTGTTGATAACTTCCTTCTTCAGTTTATTTTCTCTACAGCATTAGATGGAAAGATAAAAGCGTGGTTATATGATAATTTGGGATCTCGAGTAGATTATGAGGCTCCTGGTCGTTGGTGCACAACAATGGCATACAGTGCTGACGGAACTAGGTTGATTTATCTTGATGCATTGTGTTACTGCTACTTAACATATTTTGCTTGAAGTCGCTTGAGAATAGTAGTTTTTTTTCCAATCTCATATTCTCTCTTTTTCTCTGCCTTTTTTTTTTTGGATGCGGCATTGGTTCACAAAATTGCAGACTGTTTTCATGTGGAACCAGCAAAGATGGTGAGTCGCACATTGTTGAGTGGAATGAAAGTGAAGGGGCTGTTAAGAGAACATATCAAGGGTTTCGCAAAAGATCGCTGGGTGTTGTACAATTTGATACAACTAAAAATCGATTTTTGGCAGCTGGTGATGATTTCTCAATCAAATTTTGGGATATGGACCATGTTCCACTCCTGACAAGTATTGATGCTGATGGAGGTCTTCCAGTAAGTTTATTTTGAGGTTGACTTGAGAAATTGTGGTGTTGTACTATATTCTAACTGCCTTTTCTCTTTATTAAATCAATAAATTATTCAAGGCAAGCCCTCGGATTCGATTCAACAAAGATGGTTCTCTATTGGCTGTTTCTGCTAATGAAAATGGGATAAAGATATTGGCAAATAATGACGGTATTCGCTTAATACGCACTTTTGAGAACCTAGCTTATGATGCTTCCAGGGCATCTGAAACAACAAAGGTACTTGTTACTCAGTTAATATAAATCTTGAGGTTCCATAATTTTTTCACACAAACATGACCAGGTGTCCTTTGCTTTAATATCATGCAGCCTACAGTAAATCCAATATCTGTAGCATCAGCAAATAATTCTGGATTTGCAGATAGGGTGGCCTCTGTTGTTGGCATCAGTGGAATGGTTTGTAAATTTAACTCCCATAATGTGATTTGGAACAAGTTCTTGTTTGTTGTCATCAGGTTACATGTTCATGGAGAAACTATATACAATTACACACCCACATTATAATTTGTAGTTGTGTATAGTCAATTTTTTTCACCTTTTATCTTTTAATTAATTAATACTGGTATAACCTTTTCTCACTTGTTTAAATCTCATTCTTTGTTTTCTATTATGTGTTGTTTTATTCGTATCGTTTATATTAAAATTCAATGCAACAAAATCTTTTTATAATTTTATACGTATCAAGCTGTTGTTGCATAAAAGTATAGTAGAAACTGTACATAAATTAAACTAACATATATCTTCCTTGTAATGCATGCTTAATAGTGTACATATGTGTTTTATGATAAACATATAGTTAGCAGTTGTTTAGATTAAAAAACAATAAATGATATCCTTAAAAAGTCTAAACGATATCTACTTACAAGTAAATTACATTAATTTTTATACCTCTTATTCTAATTTTAGAATCATGAAGACATGGGGGATATCACGAAACGTCCAGAATATACAAAAAAAGAAGATAAATAATAATAATAAAAAGTAAATAGCTCAAAAAAAGGGAAACAGTTTAGTAGTTTCAAAAAAGAAACAGAGAGATACGGCTTTAGTAATAATCGTGATTGTGAATGGACCATGCAACTAAATTGCCTAAAAGGACATACAAGCTGCAAGTGATGAAGTAACTGCAAGAGGAAACGTTTTTACCAAATAACAAAAGCAGAAACATAGAAGATAAAAAAGAAAGTAACAACAAAAAAACCGTGTATATATGATTCCAAGTGAACCAAAAAACATTCACCATAAGCAGCTTTATTCCTGGCCTTCATTTCTTCTTCTTGTTGCTTCTTCAGTCTTATGAAACTTCTCCTGCTATTGACATTTTTAATCATTTGCCTATTAAGCTTGTTATATGAACTTAATATGAAGCAAGTGAACAAAATAAATAGCTTAGAGGTAAGAGCTTAACTTCTACGGGTATATACTAATTAAGAGCTCAAAGAAAATATCTTAAGAACACCTAAAAGACAGATAAAATTTGCTAACACTAAGATTGAATTACAAAACAGCTAATAAGCATACCTCCAAAGAGTCGTGTTAAATAAGTGTGTCATTCTATCGCTATAGACTATGATTAACAATAAGTCTCTTTATATGATATTCCCTCTGTCCCAATTTATGACTCACTTCTAAGAAAGAATGAATTTCTATATTTAGTAACCATTTTGAATTGAAAATGCCATTTTGTACTTAATGAAATGATCTTTAGCCACACAAATCCAATTGTATAAGTTGGTTATTCCCTCCCATATTAAGTGGAATAAGTTATTAGCAATTTAAGTTGGTATATAATGACTTTCTTGAACGGATGAAATAATTTTTTTGGTATTCATTACAATTTCAGTATTGGATATACAAAAAGGCATGCAAGATTTATGCTATAATAATAACTTATACAAGCAATTATTACAATCTTTTGACAAAGTAAATCATAAGTTCAAATTGAACTTATTCCGCGTGATTCTTGCAATGTATATTTACACAAAAAGGCGATTGTAATAATGTTTGCACGAAGGGTAAAACCGCCGTTCAACTTTTGATGGCTATTTTGGTCTTTTAACTTTTGACTTGGGAAATTATTTCTCCTCTTTCCCTACTTTCTCTTGTTTGAATCCTCCTAATTAACAACTTTAGCGCTCCAAATTGAACTTTAAGGGCTTAATCAATGACATCGCTTAATCTCCTCGATGATGGAACTTTTTCTTTCCTTTTTAAGTTTCCAGGTTTTTCTTGTCTAATATTAATTACTGTATTTCATATATACTACAATGTCGGAGAGCCATGAGGCTAGCCCCCATCCTTATTCATATATTTTCTTTGTTATTAGTTATTACTTATTACTATATGTTGCTCCATTTGTTTTGAATTTTGCTCTCTTATTTCCTTTTAATCGTGCTTCAGATTCCACTTTTCTTTTGAGCCTATTGTCTATCAGGAACAACCTCTATTCCCCATAAAGGTTTTCTGGGAGGGGTAAGGTCTACATTTTACCCTCCCCAGGCCCCACTTTATATTTGAGGCTTCCTACTTAACTTATAGAGTAAGATAGTCAAGTAGATATTCATTATGTTTAAAAATGAAGAGCACACCAAAAATGTTTTACCTGCTTTTCATGTCAGTATCATTTACTAATATATATTTAACATTCTGATGACTTTGCCAGAATGGAGATGCAAGGAATCCGGTAGATGTAAAACCTCGAATAAATGAAGAGCCTAATGACAAATCGAAGATATGGAAGCTCACTGAAATTAGTGAATCATCACAGTGCCGGTCCTTGAAGCTGCCTGAGAACCTCAGAGTGACTAAGGTAAAATTCCCATGTCTCGTGATTCATGAAATATCTGACTCTATTTGTTATCTGATTTTCAAGATTTGGAAACTTTTCCATTGATCATATAAACTGATGCACGTTAAGCCATAGCTCATCCTCTTTCAGGTTTAAAGGTTGGAAACTTAAATGTTTCTCTCGAAGTCTTTGTGCATAGTTTGACATGATCAAGGCGTGTGACATCCAGAACATGCCATCAGCATATGAATGAACCATATTGATCTAGCAGTGTTGTGCTTTTCTTTTTATATGAAGATATGAGTTTGCCTCCTGTTTGGGAGGGAAGGGCTCTTAGTTTCGCGTTGTCACTTTTCTCTATCTTTGTCACTGGTCTCTTTCTTCGCGAATAGATTGTTCAACTTATATAGTAAAGAAGAGTGGACAGAAGTATCACTTTCTGTACCGTAAGAGTTCCTTCTGTCTTTATCCTTCAAGATTGTCTAGATCAGAGCAACAAGCCTCTAGAGTTTGTGTGCAATGATTTGACAACTTTAATAGTGTCCAACTTTGGGCTAGCAATAGTAACTAAATGTCTGCTTGGTATTTCAAGTTCACGTCTTAAGTGCTTTCTACTGAATTGTAACCGTGTTCCTTCCCCCACAATTTGGAAGCTGCTGTTTCAATATGTTTCAACTGTATTAGTTTTGATGATATAGTTTCTGATTTTGATTCAATATGGATACTCCAGATATCAAGATTAATATATACAAACTCTGGTAATGCCGTCTTAGCATTAGCATCAAATGCTATTCACTTGCTTTGGAAGTGGCAAAGGAATGAACGCAATACAAGTGGCAAGGTAAATAGATACCAAAATCGTTGCTTTCCTCCATTTTGTACAGAAGTATTCTGAGAATTGTGTCCATCATTGTTTAGGCAACAGCCAGTGTTTCACCTCAATTGTGGCAACCTTCAAGTGGCATATTAATGACAAATGATGTGCATGAACCAAACCATGAGGAAGCTGTCTCCTGCTTTGCCTTGTCCAAGAATGACTCGTATGTGATGTCAGCATCTGGTGGAAAGATTTCCTTGTTCAACATGATGACATTCAAGGTATAACAATATTGCCTTCTTTTTTTTTTCTAGCCTTTACTCAAAGAGCCTGTGCTGAATTATTATCTTATCGATGCAGACAATGACAACTTTCATGCCTCCACCTCCAGCAGCAACTTTTCTTGCATTTCATCCTCAAGATAACAATATTATTGCTATTGGCATGGATGATTCTACCATCCAGATATATAATGTCCGAGTGGATGAGGTATAATAAAGATAAACAAGAAGTTTTTGTTGTTATTGGCAGTCAGCAGAATTTAATGTTTTTGGGTCAGTTACCATATTGTTATTGACTAGATGTGAGTTTCTTGATGAAGGTTAAAAGCAAGCTTAAAGGCCACTCTAAAAGGATAACTGGCCTCGCCTTTTCTCATGTGCTCAATGTGCTAGTTTCATCAGGAGCTGATTCTCAGGTAGACTTGTATACTCTTAGCTCTTATGTAGTATTTGACTTACTTCTCAGTGTTTTGTTAAACTGTTCTCCTGATTAATGTGAAAATTACATTTATATGATAGATTGCACTCTCTCTTCTTATGATTTTGCATATAGTGCATCATACACTTCATCACATTCAATGCTTAAGCCAATCAACTAGGTATGAGAATTAGAAGTTATTTCAGTGCATGTGATATTTGATGGTGATAAAATATCTAAAGGTATATGAAGAATAAGATCATTCATGCTCTAAATAAAAGCGGAATGAATTCCGATTGTTTTAATATTTTCAAAATACGTGAAGTTGTTGCTTTAGAAGTGTTCCAAGCATTTTAAAATATACCAAAATCTAAAATATATAGCCTACAGATGAGTCGAGTATATTGCAGGTTCTCTCCTTTTGCATAATCTCTTCTCTGCAGTCATGATTAGTTTTTTTTGGCATTTTTAATGTCATGCTTAGCCTTTATACATCTCAAATGATCAAATGATCATTAATCTATATAAAGTTACATTCTGCATTTCTGACACTCTTTAAAGTGGTAATTTATAATCCTGTGTTCATATCCTTTTGTATTCATCAACATTATTTGCTTTTGTACAGCTGTGTGTGTGGAGCACTGATGGATGGGAAAAGCAGAGGGCTAGGACCTTGCAGCTACCGGGTAGATCGACATCTCAATCAGATACCAGAGTGCAGTTTCATCAGGATCAAACTCATTTCCTGGCTGTGCATGAGGCACAGATTGCTATATTTGAAACAACAAAGCTGGAATGCTTAAAGCAGGTAAGTCCTCTCCCCGACTGCAGTTGGTTATTAACTGCCTTCAGATCTCAACAACTAATACATTATATCTTCTTCTACAGTGGGTTCCACGTGAGAGTGCTGCCCCAATTTCTCATGCCACATTCTCGTGTGATAGCCAGCTGATATATGCCAGTTTCTTGGATGCAACTGTGTGTGTATTCACTGCAGGGCACCTCCATATGCGATGCCGCATTATTCCTTCAGCTTATCTATCACCCAGTATTAGGTATTTTTGCTGCCTGCTAAGTTATTTACTGCTTTAATTTGAAGATATTCTGCAGTCCATTATTGAAGACAAAAAACATCATCTTTCTTTTAGTTATAGTTCCATGCGCTAGAATAGTTAAATCGGCATCAGAACAATATCGAGGCTGAAGTGCGACTCATCACCAAAAGGGGGGGGGGCACCCATAAGTTGGCTATTTGTACAAGATATCATCGACCAATGCATGGGCTATGTAGGATGTAACATACACTTTATGCGTACTAGAGGACTACAATATTCACTATCCTAGATCATCTTTCTTTTTAAAAAAATTGAGATGAATATTTCAAAATAATTTATTTTGCAATCATGTTATTATAGTAAAGTGGGGTATCTGATTGCCGGGATTAGCATTTCTAGTATTTCCGGAATATCCCTCAGAATATTATGTTTCAGATGTTTAATTTTTGCAACTTCTCTGCATTCCCCTGTCCATACATTACGTAATTTTTGTGTCTGATATTCTCAGGAAGTCATGTGAGGATACAAAGTCAGTTGACCAAACAGATTTCATTTCTGATATTTGATGTAATTTTTCATAAAACCTTGTCATTTTTCTGCAGCAATTCAAACATCCACCCAGTCGTAGTTGCAGCACATCCACAAGATCCAAACCAGTTTGCATTAGGTCTGTCAGATGGTAGTGTTCATGTTTTTGAACCACTTGAATCTGAAGGCAAATGGGGAGTCCCTCCACCACTTGAAAATGGATCAACAAATGGTATGCCCACCGCTCCATCTATTGGAGCTTCAGGCTCCGATCAAGCACCAAGATGACAAAGAAGCCTCTAAGCAAACAATGTTGTGTCCTGTTTTGTTGAATCTTACCCAAATTTCAGATCAAACTGACGAGTAAATGTTCGTTCTAGGAGACTAACCAGAATCCTCCAAGTCAAAATATGAAGTGTATGTAACACCCCAAAGATTTGTTTTTCTTTGCAATCGGAAGGGAAGGTTTGTCTTCAGTGGAGCTAGGAGTCTCAGTACTAGTCACAGCTTAAGATTTGACTTGTTTTTTACACCAATGTTGTGGCTTTCGTTTGTGGTAATCTATTAGCTAGAGGACATAATTTAGCTCAGTACTCTCCAACATGTAAATTTCCAACTCGTGATGTAAGATGTAATGTAAAATGAACACTTCACTCTTTATATTCCTTAGTGTAGTGAGGAATTCCTTCTGTCATCTTTTTATTTCGTATGATTCTTGAATTGGATTTTGGCAAGTCTCACCTCTTTAAGGTTCAACTTATTATGAACAACGAACAGTACATGTTGTTTCTTTAATATCCAGTGACTCTCATTACTGTTTCAATGGTGCTAATTTAGTTGACTGCTTCATTCTCTGATTAGGCTCACAGAAGACGGGACGGAATTTCATGAGAAAAGACGACACTCATGTCAATTCTGAGCTCTGTGAAGATGAACTCATGATAGTAACGATGCAACTTGGAGGACTAGACAATGGACATTACAATACTAGTTTGATGTTTTTGGCATTTGAATCTTATAATATGAATGCATATACATCCCGATGATAGATGATAGTGCACGACATAAAATATTCATCCAAAAAGTAACAGAAATGGTACAAAAGTTAAAGAGTTTTCACGAAATAATCAATTCATTTCCATAGCTGAATCTTACGCGGAGGGTTGTTATTGTATTGTGTTTTAATGAATGAATCATTTGAATAGATTGTATTGTTTTATGTTGTTATACAATGTCATGTATTAATAAATTCAGAATTATATTGTACGGGATAAAAATACAGACAGAATAATAATAAAATAATATTATTAAATAACCAAAAAAATTTAAAAATAACAACTTGAATTGATCACTAACCATAAATTTAAACAATAACATGGTAAGTAACAATTAGAAGAAACTTGCCGACCCCCACCCTAGTAGCATGATGGCGCCTCACAGAATTCAGAAGCAGCTGCTTTTTCTTACAAATTCATGACATTCTTCATCTACATATTCAAGTTTCATCTATGGCATGGCCGACCAATATACACGCAAGAATGACATCTACACAAACTTCAACAGACAAATTATTTACTTACAATTCAAAAAATAACATATTTAGGGTTTTGAAAAACATCTGGCTGTCGTGCGATTTGATACAACTAAGAATCGATTTTTGGCAGCTGGTCATGATTTCTCCATTAACTTATGGGATATGGACCATCTTTAGTTCCTGGCAAGTATTGATGCTCCAGTAAGTTTATTTTCAGGTTGATTGAGAAAATTGTGGTATTCTACCCTATATACTAACTGCTTTTTTCTTCTTCTTTTATATCAATAAATTATTCAAGGCAAGCCCTCTAATTCGATTCATCAAGGATGGTTCTCTTCAGCTAATGAAAATGGGATAAAGATTTTGGCAGATAATGACGGTATCCGCTTCCGGGGCATCTGAAACTGCAAAGGTACTTGTTACTCAGTTAGTATAAAATCTTGAGGTTCCATTTTTTCTTTACACAAACATGACCAGCTGTCCTTTGCTTTAATATTAAATACAATATCTCTAGTATCAGCAAACAATTGGACTTTACTGATAGGGTGGCCTCTGTTGTTGGCATCAGAGGAATGGTTTGTGAATTTAACTCCCTAAATGTGATTTGGAAATAAGTTCGTGTTTGTTGTTATCAGGTTACATGTCCATAGAAAAAATATATATCATACACACACATTCACATTCTCCATAAACTAGTTTCTGGACACGTGAATTACACGTCTTTCCTGTGGTAATTACTAATTAGCAAATCACGGTATAATTTGTAGTTGTATATAGTCAAGCTTTTTCACATTTTGTCTCAAGAACCAGATTAATATGTGCATTTAATAGTTGTTCTATGTTCACTGTTTCAAAACCAATGCCTTTGATTTGATTTATATGAAATATTATAAACAACCATAGTTGAAATAGCAAGGTTACACCACTGGAAAGGTTTTCATTACTTTTATAGAAGTATATATAATTATGAGAAAAAAATATAATAGTGAGTGCTTCTTAATTTATTGTCACTTATATAAAGAGCAATATACAATTTGATGAATGTCCATATGCACTTTGTTCTTACCTGATGTCGGGTGCCCGTTTAAGATCCGACTAATTCAGATTTGCTCATGAAAGTTTCACTATGATAGTAATCATTGACAGTTCTCTATTCCCAAAGTTCAAATCCAGAATTCTGTGAAGGGTGGAGGGGTACTTCCGGCCCACCACAACGTTTGATGGTACTACTAACAGGAATTAACACAGAAGAAAATGAAAACAACTTTTTCAATGGTTTTCCTTTGTTGTTTATTCTGGAAAATTCTTATATTAAAAGCTAATTCTCTTTCCTCCATTGTCTAAATACCTATTGTGAGATAAGACAAATTTAGATGAAAGTAAACTTTTCAAAGGTAATGCTTATATATAAAAAATATTTCTATTTTAAAGAGAAGAAATTATTTTTCATGTTATTCTACACATTTCTTAGATTAATCTCACCAAATATTTTCCTTGTAGGCTGTAGTGATAGTAGGGCAGTTGGAAAGCAAGGTATGGGTGGTGTATTTATCTTCCACTTTTTTCCTGTCTATATTTTTCCAAATGATAAAAATGAAAGAGATGGAAGCTTATGTTTTTGCTTTTGCTGAAGAAGCTAGGGAGAGGGGACAATAATGGTAAATTTGTAGGGATAAGTCACGTGCATGGCATATTTTCTGTTTGAAGCTGTTAGTTTTTGACAGAAAACTAAGAGGGATGTAACTTGTAACTTCTAGGATAGTAAATGGATGTTGTTTGTTCAATGTCATAATATGAGGATGTAGTTCAAGTTTGATTATAGTTGAGAGATGTTTTTGGCCATTTACTCTAAATTGGTATGTAATGACTTCCTTGAACGGATGAAACCATTCTTTTTTATATTCACTACAATTTCAGTTTTGGAGGTAAAAATAGGCATGTAATATTAATGGTGTAATTATAACTTATCTAAGCACATATTACATTTTTTGACAAAGTAAATCAAAAAGTTTAAATTGTACTTCTCTGTGTGATTCTTACGATGTATATTTACATATTTACATATTTACAAAACAAGGTAATTGTAATAATGCTTGGACGAAGGGTAAAACTGTCATTCATCTTTTGATGGCTATTTTGGTCTTTTTCCTTTTACCTTTTAAGGGAATCATTCCTCTTGTCATTGACGCCTCGCCGTTCTTCAACATTTTTAGGGTTCCAAATTGAACTTCAAATCAGTTGAATTAACTCCAAACAATGGCTTCGCATGTAAGTTCTTCTTTCCTTTCCAATTTTAGGGTTTTCTTGTCTAATAGTAATCACTGTATTTCATTTGCTTATCTGTAATCATAGATTTTCTTTGTTATAAAGTGGTTGTAACTGTATGTTTTTCAATTTGCCTCTGCATCTGTTTTGCTCTTTTAGTTCCTTATATCATGCTTTGAATTCAATTTTGCATTTGAGCCGATGGTCCATCTGAAACCTCTCTACCTCCCAGATCCCAACTTTGTGGGATTGCACTGCATATGTTGTTGTTGTAACTTTTAGGTTTGAGGCTTCCTACATATAGAATAAGATAGATAAATAAGATGGACGGATAGATAGATAGATACTCATTAGGTTTTCAAGTGGAGGACACACTAACATGTATTTACATTCTACTCGCTTTGTTAGAATGAAGATGCAGGAAATGTTACACCCCAGTTTAATGAAGAGCCTAATGATGAACCTAAGATGTGGAGGCTCACTAAAATTAGAGACTCATTGCAATGCCAGTCCTTGAAGCTTCCTGAAAATCTTGGAGTGACTAAGGTATAATTCCTATGTCTCTTGATTCATGAAATATCTTATTGTGTTTGTTATATCATTTTCAAGACTCGGAAACTTTTCCATTGAACATTCCGGTAGCGGATAATTCATGTATAAAATGAGATGGAGGACTTTTCCATTGAACAAGTTAAGGTTGGAATTTTAATGTTTCTCACGATGCCTTTGTGCAAGATCTGATATGATCAAGGCACGTGACATTAAAACATGCCATCGGCAAATAAAATTGTTAGTGTTAAGTTGAGTGGAAATAAACCATATGATCCAACAGTTTTGTGCTGCTCTTATCATATGAATGTGACTTCTCCTGGTTGGGAGTGAAGGGTTCTTAGTGTTGCGTCCATTTCTTTTCTCTATCTTGGTCAGCGGATGTGATTCTATTGATTTGAAATTAAAATTCCAAAGAAGGTGATCTTTTAGAATGTCATGGGAAGCTTAAGGCCTCCTAAATGAGGTCTAGCACCTATACATTTTGTGTTTTACTCTCTTTTCTTTTCCATAATAAATTTTTCAACTTACAGTAAAGAGGAGTGGATGTTCAAGTATCACTTTCTGCACCTTCAGAGATCCGTCTGTCGAAATGCTTCGAGATTGTCTAATCAAAGCAGAAGGCCTCTAAAGTTTGTGTGCAATGATTTGACAACTTTAATAGTGTCCAACTTTTGACTAGCAATAGTAACTAAACGTTTGCATGGTATTTCAAGTTCACGTCTTGAGTGCTTTCTACTGAATTGTAGCAGGGTTCCTTCCCCTTACCCCACAATTTGGAAGCTGTTGTGTTCCGACTTTCTCTGACTGCACAACATGGATGTGATATCAGATATTGAACAGAAAATTTCACAGTGAATTCTTACTAGGAAACAATACTTGGCTGGAGAGTTTGTTTAGTTGTCAATATTTGTTCCCTGGTTGTGACTGTATTAGTTTTGATGATACAGTTTCTGGTTATGATTCAATTTGTTTACTCCAGATATCAAGCTTAATATATACGAGCTCTGGTAATAGTATCTTAGCATTAGCATCAAATGCTATTCACCTGCTTTGGAAGTGGCAAGGAAATGAGCGCAATTCTAGGGGCAAGGTAAATGGACACCAAAATCGTGGCTTTCCTCCATTTTGTGCAGTAGTGATTCTGAGAATTGTGTCAATCTTTGTTTAGGCAACAGCCAGTGTTTCACCACAACTGTGTCAACCTTCAAGTGGCATCTTAATGACAAATGATGTGCACGAACCAAACCATGAGGAAGCTGTCTCTTGCTTTGCTTTGTCCAAGAACGATGGGTATGTGATATCAACATCTGGTGGAAGGATGTCCTTGTTCAACCTGATAGCATTAAAGGTATAACAAGATTGTCTTCTTTTTATTTCTAACCTTGACTCAAAGATCCTGTGCTGAATTATTATCTTATGGATGCAGAGATTGACAACTTTCATGCCTCCACCTCCAGCAGCAACTTATATTGTCTTCCTTCCTCAAGATAACAACATTATCGCTATTGGCATGGATGATTCTACCATCCAGATATATCATGTCCGACTGGGTGAGGTATGATAAAGATAAACAAGAATTTTTTGTTCTTATTGGCAGTCATCAGAATTTCATGTTCTTGGCCCAGTACCATATATTGTTATTGACTAGATGTGAGTCTCTTGATGAAGGTTAAAAGCAAGCTTAAAGGCCACTCTAAAAGGATAACTGGCCTTGCCTTCTCTCATTTGCTCAATGTGCTAGTTTCCTCGGGAGCTGATTCTCAGGTTAATGACTTATTTGCTTTAGCTGTCATGTCGTATTTGACTTACTTCTTAGTGTTTTGTTAAACTGTTCTCACAATTAATTTGGAAAGTATATGTGTATGATAGATTGCATTTTCTCTCCTAACAATTTTTCATATTGTGCATCATACACTCTCCATCCCATTCAATGTTCAGCCAATCAAATAGGCAAGGGAATTAGAAGTAATTTCACTGCATGTCATATTTGATGATTATAAAGGTGAAAATTTTGAATAATCAAACATTAAGTTGTTGTTTTGGAAGTGTTTCAAGCATTTCGGAAGACACCAAAATCTAAACTATATAGCCTACAGATGAGCCAAGTATATTGCAGGTTATCTCCTTTTGCATAATCTCCTCTCTGCAGTCATGAATCATGATTAGTTTTTGGATTTTTAATGTCTTTTACTGGTAACTAATGTTAATCCTACATCCACATCTCAAATGATCATTAATCTATAAAAAATTACACTCTGCATTTCTGACACTCTTTAAAGGGATAATTATTTATATTTCTCTTTGCTCTTTCTTATCCTTCACATCAACATCATCTGCTTTTGTACAGCTGTGTGTATGGAGCACTGTTGGGTGGGAAATGCAGAGGGCTAAATCCTTGCAGCTACGGGGGCAATCAATATCTCAATCAGATACCAGAGTGCAGTTTCATCAGGATCAAACTCATTTCCTTGTTGTGCATGAGGCACAGATTGCAGTATATGAAACAGCAAAGTTGGAATGTTTGAAGCAGGTAAGTCCTCTCCCAGACTACAGTTGGTTATTATATGCAGTCAGATCTCAACAACTAATACATTATATCTTCTTCTACAGTGGGTTCCGCGTGAAAGTGATGCCCCAATTTCTCATGCCACATACTCATGTGATAGCCAGCTTATATATGCTAGTTTCTTGGATGCAACTGTGTGCATCTTCACTGCTGGGAGCCTCCTTATGCAGTGCTGCATTTTTCCTTCTGCTTATCTGTCACCCGGTATCAGGTATCTTTTGCAGCCAGTTAACTTATTTAGGGGTCGTTTGGTAGGGTGTGTAAGAATAATGTTGTCATTAGTTATGCTGAGATCTTTTAATATGCAATGTTTGGTTTGGTACTTTAAAAATAACACGTATTGTAACACGTATTGCATTATTTTTTTTTAAAATCGTTTAAAAAATTATCCTCTATCAATATGGCGGAAAGGACATGAAAAATGTTTTGACGGACAATTGTGTCTTTAACCATTCGAATGCAAGCATTAGAACCCCTTGCATTGCTAATACTATGAATTTCTATGTATTAGTATTATTTAACGCAATACCAAGTCAAGTGTTGTATTAGTTATACATGTATTGAAAGTGTATCAAAAAAGGTACTAGTAATACATAAAACTAAGTCATGCATTATTTTTTCTAATGCACTTTACGAAACAACCTCTTACTGCTTTAATTTTAAAGATATTTTGCTATCCACTATTGAAGAGAAGAAAGCGCCATTTTTCTTGTAGTTAGACTTTCATGAGCTAAAATAGTGAAATTGGTATCAGAACAATATCAAGTCCTGAAGTCTGAACTGCTACTTATCACGGAAAGGTTAAACCCCCCCCCCCCCCACAAACTTGACCATTGGTACAAATATATGAGCCAATGCATGGCTATGTTTGAACATGACGTACATTTAATGCATGCAAGAGGACTACAAAATTAACTATCCTAGACCATCTTGCTTTAAAAAATTGGCATGAATATTTCAAAAGAATTTCATTTTGCAATCATGTATTTGTAAAATCATGTTACTACAATGAAGTGGGGCATCTGATTGTCAGTATGAACATTTCTAGCATCACTGGAGTATCCCTTGGAATATTTTGTTTCAGGCGTTTGATATTTTCAACTTGTCTGCATCCTCGTGTGCATACAATAAGTAAATATATGTGTCTGATATCCTCAAAGAAGTAATGTCAGGATACGTAGACACTTCACCAAACTGATTTCATCTCTGATATTTGAAGTAATTTTTCAATAACCTTGTCATATTTTTGCAGCAATTCAAATATCCACCCAGTTGTAGTTGCAGCACATCCAGAAGATCCAAACCAGTTTGCATTAGGTATGTCAGATGGTGGTGTTCATGTTTTTGAACCTCTTGAATCTGAAGGCAAATGGGGTGTCCCTCCACCACTTCAAAATGGCTTTGCAAAAGGTGGGCCAGCTTCTCCAGCTATTGGAGCTTCAGGCTCCGATTAAGCACCAACATAACAAAGAAACCTCTAAGCAAACAGTCTTGTGTCTTGTTTTTTTTTTTGGATCTTACCCAAATTTCAGTTCAGACTGGTCAAACATGATAGGATTATGTAACGCCCAAAAAATTTGTGTTCTTTGACTTGGTTTTTACACCAATGTTATGCTTTTGTGTGTGACTGTGTGGTAATCCATTTGCTACAGAAAATAATTTAGCTCAGTACTCTTCAACAATTTCTCCTTTCAGCTATCTAATTTTTGAGTTGTATTTTGGCAAGTGTCACCTCTCTAAGGGCGAGTTCCTTTGACCTGTGATATTTACTCAACCTCAACTTGTTATGAACAACAATATGTGTTGTTTATCAATGGTGACTGTGAGTAATTGTTTAAATTATTTTACCCTAACGATGGTGTTAGTTGCACAAAAGAAGAACTTGATTCTCTGATTTGGCTCATAGAGAATGGGCCAGAGTTTTGTGAGAAAAAGACAACTCTCATGCCCAATGTGATGATACAAACTATGAAACCTGGAGCACAGTAATGGAGTACTAAACAATGGACATTATAGAGTAACATAAAGCTAGTTTTGAATTTTGGCTTATGAATCTATAGAAATTCTCATCAATCATTAAACAAAAATACCTTCACATCTAATATATTGTTTATACTATAACTATTATGTATATAATTTATTTTAATATCACTCTTTATTTTCATGTAAAAACAATAAAAATGGTATTATTACAAATAGAATTTTATTTGTAATTCATGCTTGATATACAATTCTTTTGTCTAGAATATATCACGGTATAAATATAATTATGTATATATATATTATGTATATAATTTATTTTAATATCACTCTTTATTTTCATGTAAAAACAATAAAAATAGTATTATTACAAATAGAATTTTATTTGTAATTCATGCTTGATATACAATTCTTTTATCTAGAATATATCACGGTATAAATATAATTATGTATATATATATTATGTATATAATTTATTTTAATATCACTCTTTATTTTCATGTAAAAACAATAAAAATAGTATTATTACAAATAGAATTTTATTTGTAATTCATGCTTGATATACAATTCTTTTATCTAGAATATATCACGGTATAAATATAATTAGTGGCAAAATTGGATTATTCTTACATTCTTAATATAAATATTCATCGGATAAATTTATTATTTTGGAAGTATTCTTTTATAGAAAAATATTAGTACTACATATAATTTATTATTTATTATTTTTTTACTATACATATGCATGGGTATACGGTTTTATATTTGAATTATAATAGAAATTTCATTTATCATTGTTATATATTCTTTTATATAAATTAATTAGATAAAAGTTCACGGCATATATTATTTTAACAAAAACACCTTTTGTTTAATTTTTTTTATTAAATATAATTTTTTTTTATGATACAAAATATAGTAATTTGTAGAAAAGTCTAATTGGGTTGAAATAAGAATAAAGAACAAAAATACATCCATATTCATCCAACAGCAACAAAAATGATACAAAAGTGAAAGGCATTTCATATATAAACCTTACAGAAGCCGAAACCTAACCAAACCCAGAATCGGCCAAGTAGCATGACGGCGCAACACCAATAAACCTTCTCCGTTATAGAGAAGAAGGCTTCATCTATGGCAGAATCACATCTACCCAAATCTTTTTCTTTACTTACCATTCAAAATCTAGGGATTCTGTAAACACTGATGGGTGTTGTGCAATTTGATACAACTAAAAATCGATTTGTGGCAGCGGTGGATGATTTCTCAATCAAATTCTCCGATGTGGACCACCATCCAGTAAGTTTTATTCATTGAGAAAATTGTGGTGTTGTGTACACTATATTTAACTGCTTTTTCCTTTTATATCAATGAATAAATTATTTAATGCAATCCCGATTCATTTCTCTATTTAGCCTGTTTCTGCTAATGAAAATGTGATAAAGGTTTTGGCAAACAATAAAGGTATTGGCTTCCAGGGCATCTAGAACTAAATCTTAGGGTTCCATTATTTTTTTTTTACACAAACATGACCAGGTGTCCTTTGCTATAATATCATGTAGCCTACAGTAAATCCAATATATGTAGAATCAGCAAACAAATTCTGGATTTGCAGATAGGTGGCCTCTTTTGTTGCTAATCAGTGGAATGGTTTGTAAATTCAACTCCCAAAGGTGTATGTCTAGCCTCACTCCAAAGGTGAGTGCCTAGCCTCTCAAAACACTGAACTTTCGCTATGGTTGTAAATATTTCACGTTTTTGCCTTATCTATATGAACTTGTAGCCTCCTTTTATAATTTCGTATGTATCAAGAAGTCGTTGAATTATAGTAGAAACAATACAAAAATTAAATCAACGTATGTCTTCCTTAGAATGAATGCTTAATAGACTGTTGTCAAGTTAATATTAACACATATGCAAGAAGTGTTTGTAATTTATGATAAACGTATAGTTAATAATTACTGAATTTTAAAAAAACAATAATTAATGATATCTTCACTGTCTAAATGGCGTCTGCCTACAAGTAAATTACATTGAGATTTGCACTATAGAGAAGATTAAGCGGAAAGTAATTACCACTTTAGGTTTTTGGTGTAAAGAAACGAACATAGAAGAAGAAATTCAACTAGTGGATTTCATAGGAGCTTTGTAAGTAGTCCCCTTTTTTTTGTTGGTTTTTCTATGTAACTTAACACTTTTGGAGGTGGACAGCATAGCCCTTAATGTTGAGGAATACGATGTTACCGGTTTCAAAAAAAAAAATTACATTCAGATTTTTTTAGCTCTTCTCATAATCTTAGAATCAAGAAAAGATGAAGGGATATTTGTAGAAATCCTTAAACTCAAGAATGTGCAAAAAAATAGAAAGAAGTAAATAGCTAAAAATGAGATGCAGCTTTAGTATTTTCAAAAAAAAAAAGTGATACATTTTTAGTAATAGTCATGATTGTGAATGGACCATGCAACAAAATTGCTTGAAGGACATACAATCTACAAATGATGAAGTAACCATAAGAGGAAACATTTTTACCAAATAACAGAAGCAGAAAACCTAAGATACCACAAAAAGCTTTATTCTCAACCCCCTTTTTTGTTTGTAATCACTACCCTTAATATAATCGCATCCGGTGACCAAGATAGAGAAAAGAGACAACACAAAATTAAGAGCCAAGCAAGAGAACTCATATCCTGTATGGAATGATAAGCACAACACTGTTGGATCACATGGTTTATTTACAATCAACTTAACACTAGCAGTTTCATTTGCTGATAACATGTACGGATGCCACGTGGCTTTATCATGTCATATTGTGCACAAAAGCGATGTGAGAAACATTGAAATTTTCAACCCTAAAACCTGAAGGAGGATAATCTATTGTTTAATGTGCATAAGTTGGTATCTTCAATGAAGAGTTTTTTTCTCTCATTTTGTACATGCATTATTTCCTATATTATCTCATTTTATACATGTATTATCTACTATTTTATCTCCTTTATACATGTATTATCTGCTATGTCATCTCACTTTATACATGTATTTCTTCTATGTTATCTCATTTTATACATGTATTATCTGCTATCAATTTGCTCAATGTAAAGGTGTTCAAGTATTGAAAATGAGATACGCTTACAATTAGATATTTCATGAATCAAGAAACCTGAGATAATACCTTAGTGACTGAGAGATTCTCAAGGAGCTTCAAGGATTTGCACTGTGATGATTCTCTAGTTTCAGTGACCTTCCATATCTTGCATTTGTCATTAGGTTTTTCATTTATCCGGGGTGTTACATTTCTTGCATCCGGTCTTACAAAGCCAATAGAATGTAAAATAATATTAGTAGATGAAATTGACATGAAAATCAGAAAAAATTTCTTTGTGTCCTCCACTGTTAAATAAAATGAGTGTCTATTTATCTATCTTCTTATTTTCAAGTAGGAAGCCTCAAACTTAAAACTTTCAGCTACAACGAACATACGTGCGCGCAATCCCAAAAAGAGGGGTTTACGGAGGGTAAAATGTATGCTTACCTTACCACTACCTTGACGGGGGTAGAGAGGTTGTTTTCGATGGACTATCGATTCAAAAGAAAAGTGGGTTTTGAAACATATATAAGGAAATAAGAGTGCAAAAGAGATGCAAGCAAATAGAACAGCATATAGTAATAACCACTGAATAACAAAGAAAATATTTGATTAATGAAATGAAGTAATTATTGTTAGACAAGAAAACCCTATAAATTGAAAAGAAAAAAATAAGTTACATGAGATGCTATTGATGGAATTAATATAATAGGCTTAAAGTTCAACAAATTTAGGGTTCCAAATTGAACTTCAAACCTGTTGAATTAACTCCATCAATGGCGTCTCATGTAACTTCTTTTTCTTTTTCAATTTCTAGGGTTTTTTGTCTAATAGTAATTATTGTGTTTCATTTCCTTATCCGTAGTCATATATTTTCTTTGTTATTTGTATTTATTATTGTTTGTTGTTCTATTTGCTTTGTATTTCTTTTGCCCCTTATTTCCTTATAATCGTGCTTCGAATTCAACTTTTCTTTTGAGACGATGGTCTATCGAAAACAACCTCTCTACCCCCAATGGCCAATAGTATAGGGTTATAGGGTAAGGTCTGTATATATCTTACCCTCCCCAGATCCCACTTTGTGAAATTGCACTAGTATGTTGTTGTAACTTTTTAGTTTGAGAGACTTCCTACTTATAAAACAAGATACATGGATACTTATTAGGTTTAAAAGTGGAAGACACACTGAGAAGTCTTGCCTGCTTTTCATGTCAATATCATCTACTAGCTTTGTAAAAATTGGCATGCAAAAAATGTAAGATCCCGAATTAATGGAGAGATTTACGACAAATTCAAGATATGGAAGTTCAAGGAAATTAGTGATCCATCACAGTGGCAGTCCTTGAAGCTTCTTGGAGTGACTAAGGTAGAATCTCCATGTCTCTTGATTCATGAATATCTAATTGTGTTTGTTATCTCATGAATTACTGATAGCGAATAATTCATGTATAAGATAAAGGACTTTTCCATTGAACATACAAGCAGATGAACTCTAAGCCATAACTCGTCCTCCTTCAGGTTTTAAGGTTGGAAACTTTAATGTTTTTCATAACACCTTTGTGCACAATCTGAGATGATCAAGGCGTGTGCCATCAGCAAATAAAATTGTTTGTGTTAAGTTTAGTGGAAATGAACTATATGATCCAGGCAGTGTTGTGCTTCTCTTTTCATATGAGTTTGAGTTCTCCTCCTGTTTGGGAGGGAAGGGGTCTTAGTTTCGCGGCATCTCATTTTTCTATCTTGGTCAGTAGTCTTGATTCTATTGAAGTGAAATTAAAATTTCAAAAAAGGTGATCTTTCAAATTGGCATCTTAATGACAAATGATGTGCAAGAACCAAACCATGAGAAAGCTGTCTCCTGCTTTGCTTTGTCCAAGAATGCTTGCTATGTGATATCAACATCTGGTGGAAAGATCTCTTTGTTCAACATGATGACATTCAAGGTATAACAAGATTGTCTTCTTTTTATTTCTACCCTTGACTCAAAGATTCAGTGCTGAATTATTATCTTATGGATGCAGAGAGTGACCAGGTGTCCTTTGCTATAATATCATGCAGCCTACAGTAAATCCAATATCTGTAGCATCAGCAAACAAATTCTGGATTTGCATATAGGTGGCCCTCTTTTGTTGCCATCAGTGGAATGGTGTGTAAATTTAACTCCCAAAGGTGTATGTCTAGCCTCACTCCAAAGGTGAGTGCCCTAGCCTCTCGCCTTGCCGCTAGGTGAGGCAGACCCTTGTTGGATATTTGTCTCCTTTCGCCATCCAAAACACTGAACTTTGGCTATGGTTCTTAATATTTCACGTTTTTGCCTTGTCTCTGTGAACTTGTAGCCTCATTTTTATAATTTTGTACGTTAAGATGTTGAATTATAGTAGAAACAACAGAGAAATGAAACTAACATGTATCTTCCTTGGAATGAATGCTTAGTAGACTGTTGTCAAGTTAATATTACACATATTCAAGAAGTGATAGTAATTTTTGATAAACATAGAGTTAATAATTACTAAAATTAAAAAAACAATAATTAATGATATCTTTACCGTCTAAATGGTGTCTATTTACAAGTAAATTAGTTTTTTAACCTCTTCTCGTAATCTTAGAATCAAGAAAACATGATGGGATAATTTTAGAAATCCTTAAACTCAAGAAATATGCAAAGAAATAGAAAGAAGAATTTTAGAAATCCTTAAACTCAAGAAATATGCAAAGAAATAGAAAGAAGTAAATAGCTAAAAAATGAGATGCAGTTTTAGTAGTTCCAAAAAAAAAAAAGTGAATACATTTTTAGTAATAGTCATGATTGTGAATGGACCATGCAACAAAATTGCTTAAAGGAGATGCAATATACAAATGATAGAAGTAACAGCAAGAGGCATAACAGAAGCAAAAAACAAGATATAAGAAAGCAACAACTAAAAAATTGTGTATTTCATGATTCCAAGTTAACTAAACATGCCTTTACCACAAAAAGCTTTATTCTAAGCCACTTTTGTTTGTAATCACTACCCTTAAAAGAATCGCATCCGGTGACAAAGATAGTCTAGAGACAACACAAAATTAAGAGCCCTTCCTTCCGAGCAGGAGGATAACTCATATCCTCAATGGAAAGATAAGCACAAAACCGCTGGATCACATTTTGTTATGAACAACAATGTGTTGTTTCTTTGATATTCTGGTGACTGTGAGAAATTGTTTAAATCATTTTATCCTTACGATGGTGTTATTTGCACAAAAGAAGAATTTGATTCTCTGATTTGGCTCATAGAGAATGGGCCAGAGTTTTGTGAGAAAAAGCCAACTCTCATGCCCAATGTGATGATACAAACTATGAAACCTGGAGCACAGTAATGGAGTACTAAACAATAGACATTATAGAGTAACATAAAGCTAGTTTTGAATTTTGGCTTATGAATCTATATAAATTCTCATCAATCATTAAACAAAAATATCTTCACATCTAATGTATTGTTTATACTATAACTATTATGTATATTATTTTTTTCAATATCACTCTTTATTTTCATGTAAAATCAATAAAAATAGTATAATTACAAATAGAATTTTATTTGTAATTCATGCTTGATATACAATTCTTTTATCTAGAATATATCACGGTATAAATATAATTAGTGGCAAAATTGGATTATTGTTACATTCTTAATATAAATATTCATCGGATAAATTTATTATTTTTGAAGTATTCTTTTATAGAAAAATATTAGTACTACATATAATTTATTATTATCATTTTTTTACTGTACATATGCATGGGTATGCGATTTTATATATGAAATATAATAGAAATTTCATATACCATTGTTATATATAAATTAATTAGATTAAAAAATTTTGTTAAATTTTTTTTATTAAATATAAATAAATTATTTTTATTTATGATACAAAATATAGTAATTTGCAGGAAAGTCTAATTGGGGTGAAATAAGAATAAAGAACAAAAATACATCCATATTCATCCAACAGCAACAAAAATGATACAAAAGTGAAAGGCATTTCATATATAAACCTTACTGAAGCCGAAACCTAACCAAACCCAGAATCGGCCAAGTAGCATGACGGCGCAACACCAACGAAGCTTCTCCGTTATAGAGAAGAAGGCTTCATCTATGGCAGAATCACATCTACCCAAATCTTTTTCTTTACTTACCATTCAAAATCTAGGGATTCTGTAAACACTGATGGGTGCAATTTGATACAACTAAAAATCGATTTGTGGCAGCGGTGGATGATTTCTCAATCAAATTCTCCGATGTGGACCATCCAGTAAGTTTTATTCATTGAGAAAATTGTGGTGTTGTGTACACTATATTTAACTGCTTTTTCCTTTTATATCAATGAATAAATTATTTAATGCAATCCCGATTCATTTCTCTATTTAGCCTGTTTCTGCTAATGAAAATGTGATAAAGGTTTTGGCAAACAATAAAGGTATTGGCTTCCAGGGCATCTAGAACTAAATCTTAGGGTTCCATTATTTTTTTTTTACACAAACATGACCAGGTGTCCTTTGCTATAATATCATGTAGCCTACAGTAAATCCAATATATGTAGAATCAGCAAACAAATTCTGTATTTGCAGATAGGTGGCCTCTTTTGTTGCTAATCAGTGGAATGGTTTGTAAATTCAACTCCCAAAGGTGTATGTCTAGCCTCACTCCAAAGGTGAGTGCCTAGCCTCTCAAAACACTGAACTTTGGCTATGGTTGTAAATATTTCACCTTTTTTCCTTATCTATATGAACTTGTAGCCTCCTTTTATAATTTCGTATGTATCAAGAAGTTGTTGAATTATAGTAGAAACAATACAAAAATTAAATAAACGTATGTCTTCCTTAGAATGAATGCTTAATAGACTGTTGTCAAGTTAATATTAACACATATGCAAGAAGTGTTTGTAATTTATGATAAACGTATAGTAAATAATTACTGAATTTTAAAAAAACAATAATTAATGATATCTTCACTGTCTAAATGGCGTCTGCCTACAAGTAAATTACATTGAGATTTGCACTATAGAGAAGATTAAGCGGAAAGTAATTACCACTTTAGGTTTTTGGTGTAAAGAAACGAACATAGAAGAAGAAATTCAACTAGTGGATTTCATAGGAGCTTTGTAAGTAGTCCCCTTTTTTTTGTTGGTTTTTCTATGTAACTTAACACTTTTGGAGGTGGACAGCATAGCCCTTAATGTTGAGGAATACGATGTTACCGGTTTCAAAAAAAAAAATTACATTCAGATTTTTTTAGCGCTTCTCATAATCTTAGAATCAAGAAAACATGAAGGGATATTTGTAGAAATCCTTAAACTCAAGAATGTGCAAAAAAATAGAAAGAAGTAAATAGCTAAAAATGAGATGCAGCTTTAGTATTTTCAAAAAAAAAAGTGATACATTTTTAGTAATAGTCATGATTGTGAATGGACCATGCAACAAAATTGCTTGAAGGACATACAATCTACAAATGATGAAGTAACCATTAGAGGAAACATTTTTACCAAATAACAGAAGCAGAAAACCTAAGATACCACAAAAAGCTTTATTCTCAACCCCCTTTTTTGTTTGTAATCACTACCCTTAATATAATCGCATCCGGTGACCAAGATAGAGAAAAGAGACAACACAAAATTAAGAGCCAAGCAAGAGAACTCATATCCTGTATGGAATGATAAGCACAACACTGTTGGATCACATGGTTTATTTACAATCAACTTAACACTAGCAGTTTCATTTGCTGATAACATGTACGGATGCCACGTGGCTTTATCATGTCATATTGTGCACAAAAGCGATGTGAGAAACATTGAAATTTTCAACCCTAAAACCTGAAGGAGGATAATCTATTGTTTAATGTGCATAAGTTGGTATCTTCAATGAAGAGTTTTTTTCTCTCATTTTGTACATGCATTATTTCCTATATTATCTCATTTTATACATGTATTATCTACTATTTTATCTCCTTTATACATGTATTATCTGCTATGTCATCTCACTTTATACATGTATTTCTTCTATGTTATCTCATTTTATACATGTATTATCTGCTATCAATTTGCTCAATGTAAAGGTGTTCAAGTATTGAAAATGAGATACGCTTACATTTAGATATTTCATGAATCAAGAAACCTGAGATAATAACTTAGTGACTGAGAGATTCTCAAGGAGCTTCAAGGATTTGCACTGTGATGATTCTCTAGTTTCAGTGACCTTCCATATCTTGCATTTGTCATTAGGTTTTTCATTTATCCGGGGTGTTACATTTCTTGCATCCGGTCTTACAAAGCCAATAGAATGTAAAATAATATTAGTAGATGAAATTGACATGAAAATCAGAAAAAATTTCTTTGTGTCCTCCACTGTTAAATAAAATGAGTGTCTATTTATCTATCTTCTTATTTTCAAGTAGGAAGCCTCAAACTTAAAACTTTCAGCTACAACGAACATACGTGCGCGCAATCCCAAAAAGAGGGGTTTACGGAGGGTAAAATGTATGCTTACCTTACCACTACCTTGACGGGGGTAGAGAGGTTGTTTTCGATAGACTATCGATTCAAAAGAAAAGTGGGTTTTGAAACATATATAAGGAAATAAGAGTGCAAAAGAGATGCAAGCAAATAGAACAGCATATAGTAATAAACACTGAATAACAAAGAAAATATTTGATTAATGAAATGAAGTAATTATTGTTAGACAAGAAAACCCTATAAATTGAAAAGAAAAAAATAAGTTACATGAGATGCTATTGATGGAATTAATATAATAGGCTTAAAGTTCAACAAATTTAGGGTTCCAAATTGAACTTCAAACCTGTTGAATTAACTCCATCAATGGCGTCTCATGTAACTTCTTTTTCTTTTTCAATTTCTAGGGTTTTTTGTCTAATAGTAATTATTGTGTTTCATTTCCTTATCCGTAGTCATATATTTTCTTTGTTATTTGTATTTATTATTGTTTGTTGTTCTATTTGCTTTGTATTTCTTTTGCCCCTTATTTCCTTATAATCGTGCTTCGAATTCAACTTTTCTTTTGAGACGATGGTCTATCGAAAACAACCTCTCTACCCCCAATGGCCAATAGTATAGGGTTATAGGGTAAGGTCTGTATATATCTTACCCTCCCCAGATCCCACTTTGTGAAATTGCACTAGTATGTTGTTGTAACTTTTTAGTTTGAGAGACTTCCTACTTATAAAACAAGATACATGGATACTTATTAGGTTTAAAAGTGGAAGACACACTAAAAAGTCTTGCCTGCTTTTCATGTCAATATCATCTACTAGCTTTGTAAAAATGGGCATGCAAAAAATGTAAGATCCCGAATTAATGGAGAGATTCACGACAAATTCAAGATATGGAAGTTCAAGAAAATTAGTGATCCATCACAGTGCAGTCCTTGAAGCTTCTTGGAGTGACTAAGGTAGAATCTCCATGTCTCTTGATTCATGAATATCTAATTGTGTTTGTTATCTCATGAATTACTGATAGCGAATAATTCATGTATAAGATAAAGGACTTTTCCATTGAACATACAAGCAGATGAACTCTAAGCCATAACTCGTCCTCCTTCAGGTTTTAAGGTTGGAAACTTTAATGTTTTTCATAACACCTTTGTGCACAATCTGAGATGATCAAGGCGTGTGCCATCAGCAAATAAAATTGTTTGTGTTAAGTTTAGTGGAAATGAACTATATGATCCAGGCAGTGTTGTGCTTCTCTTTTCATATGAGTTTGAGTTCTCCTCCTGTTTGGGAGGGAAGGGGTCTTAGTTTCGCGGCATCTCATTTTTCTATCTTGGTCAGTAGTCTTGATTCTATTGAAGTGAAATTAAAATTTCAAAAAAGGTGATCTTTCAGAATGTCATGGGAAGCTTAAAGCCTCCTAAACGAGGTCTAGCACCTACACATTATGTGTTCTAGCTTCTTTTCTTTTCCCTAATAGGCTTTTCAATTTATAGTAAAGAAGAGTTGATGATCAAGTATCATTTTCTGCATCTTCGGAGATCCTTCTGTCTTTGTCCTTACAGATTGTCTAGATCAGAGTAATAGGCTGTTGATGTTTGTGCGCAATGATTTGACAACTTCAATGGTGTCCAACTTTGGACTAGCAATAGTAACAAAACGTTTGCTTGGTATTTCAAGTTCACATCTTAAGTGCTTTCTACTGAATTGTAGCCATGTTCCTTCCCCTTACCCCTCAATTGGAAGGTGTTTTATCTCTGTGACTGCACAACATGGATGTGAGGGCATTGTAATCAGGCATTGAACAGAAAATTTCATAGTGTGCTTAGCTGGAGAGTTTGTTTTGTTATCAATATTTCTTCCCTGGTTTGTTTCAACTGTGTTGGTTTTGATGATTCAGTTTCTGATTATGATTCCATATGCTTACTCCAGGTGTCAAGGTTAATATGTACAAACTCTGGTGATGCCATCTTAGTATTAGCATCGAATGCTATTAACCTGCTTTGGAAGTGGCTAAGAAATGAGCGCAATTCAGGGGGCAAGGTAAATGTACACCAAAATTGTGGCTTTCCTCCATTTTGTACAGAAGTGATTCTGAGAGTTGTGTCAATCTTTGTTTCGGCCAGTACTGTGGCAACCTTCAAATTGGCATCTTAATGACAAATGATGTGCAAGAACCAAACCATGAGAAAGTTGTCTCCTGCTTTGCTTTGTCCAAGAATGCTTGCTATGTCATATCAACATCTGGTGGAAAGATCTCCTTGTTCAACATGATGACATTCAAGGTATAACAAGATTGTCTTCTTTTTATTTCTACCCTTGACTCAAAGATTCAGTGCTGAATTATTATCTTATGGATGCAGAGAGTGACCATGTGTCCTTTGCTATAATATCTTGCAGCCTGTAAATCCAATATCTGTAGCATCAGCAAACAAATTCTGGATTTGCATATAGGTGGCCTCTTTTGTTGCCATCAGTGGAATGGTGTGTAAATTTAACTCCAAAGGTGTATGTCTAGCTTCACTCCAAAGGTTAGTGCCTAGCCTCTCGCCTTGCCGCTAGGTGAGGCAGACCCTTGTTGGATATTTGTCTCCTGTCGCCATCCAAAACACTGAACTTTTGCTAAGACCATGAATTTGTATGTATAGGTAATATTTAGCATAATACCAAGTAGAGTGTAGTAATAGGTATACATATATTGGAACATAAAACTAAGACACGCATTATTTTTTCTAATGCATTCTACGAAACGACTTCTTACTGCTTTAATTTTAATGATATTTTGCTATCCACCTTTGAAGAGAAGAAAACGTCATTTTTCTTGTAGTTAGACTTTCATGAGCTAGAATAGTGAAATTGGTATCAGAACAATATCCAGTCCTGAAGTCTGAACTGCTACGGATCATGGAAAGGTGAAACCCCCCCTCAAAGTTGGCCATTGTTACAAAGATATGAACCAATGCATGGCTATATGTTTGAACATAACGTACATTAACGCATACAAGAGGACTACAAAATTAACTTTCTTAGACCATCTTGCTTTAAAAAAAATTGAGATGAATATTTCAAAAGAATTTCATTTTGCAATCATGTATGTGTAAAATCATGTTATTACAATGAAGTGGGGCATCTGATTTCCAGTATGAACATTTCTAGCATTACTGGAGTATCCCTCGGAATATTATGTTTCAGATGTTTGATTTTTTCAACTTCTCTGCATCCTCGTGTGCATACAATAAGTAAATTTATGTGTGATATCCTCAAGAAGTAATGTCAGGATACGTAGTCACTTCACCAAATTGATTTCATCTCTGATATTTGAAGTAATTTTTCAATAACCTTGTCATATTTTTGCAGCAATTCAAATATCCAAACCAATTTGCATTAGGTATTCCAGATGGTAGTGTTCATGTTTTTGAACCACTTGAATCTGAAGATAAATGGGGTGTCCCTCCACCACTTGAAAATGACTTTGCAAAAGGTGTGCCTTAGAGGTTTCTTTGTTATGTCGGTGCTTGATCGGAGCCTGAAGCTCCAATAGATGGCGCAGCTGGCACACCTTTTGCAAAGCCATTTTCAAGTGGTGGAGGGACACCCCATTTACCTTCAGATTCAAGTGGTTCAAAAACATGAACACTACCATCTGGAATACCTAATGCAAATTGGTTTGGATATTTGAATTGCTGCAAAAATATGACAAAGTTATTGAAAAATTACTTCAAATATCAGAGATGAAATAAGTTTGATGAAGTGACTCCTCTCTACCCCCAATGGCCAATAGTATAGGGTTATAGGGGTAAGGTCTGTATATATCTTACCCTCCCCAGATCCCACTTTGTGAAATTGCACTAGTATGTTGTTGTAACTTTTTAGTTTGAGAGACTTCCTACTTATAAAACAAGATACATGGATACTTATTAGGTTTAAAAGTGGAAGACACACTAAAAAGTCTTGCCTGCTTTTCATGTCAATATCATCTACTAGCTTTGTAAAAATGGGCATGCAAAAAATGTAAGATCCCGAATTAATGGAGAGATTCACGACAAATTCAAGATATGGAAGTTCAAGAAAATTAGTGATCCATCACAGTGCAGTCCTTGAAGCTTCTTGGAGTGACTAAGGTAGAATCTCCATGTCTCTTGATTCATGAATATCTAATTGTGTTTGTTATCTCATGAATTACTGATAGCGAATAATTCATGTATAAGATAAAGGACTTTTCCATTGAACATACAAGCAGATGCACACTAAGCCATAACTCGTCCTCCTTCAGGTTTTAAGGTTGGAAACTTTAATGTTTTTCATAACACCTTTGTGCACAATCTGAGATGATCAAGGCGCGTGCCATCAGCAAATAAAATTGTTTATGTTAAGTTTAGTGGAAATGAACTATATGATCCAGGCAGTGTTGTGCTTCTCTTTTCATATGAGTTTGAGTTCTCCTCCTGTTTGGAAGGGAAGGGGTCTTAGTTTCGCGGCATCTCATTTTTCTATCTTGGTCAGTAGTCTTGATTCTATTGAAGTGAAATTAAAATTTCAAAAAAGGTGATCTTTCAGAACGTCATGGGAAGCTTAAGGCCTCCTAAACGAGGTCTAGCACCTACACATTATGTGTTCTATTTTCTTTTCTTTTCCTTAATAGGTTTTTCAATTTATAGTAAAGAAGAGTTGATGATCAAGTATCATTTTCTGCATCTTCGGAGATCCTTCTGTCTTTGTCCTTATAGATTGTCTAGATCAGAGTAATAGGCCGCTGATGTTTGTGCGCAATGATTTGACAACTTAATGGTGTCCAACTTTGGACTAGCAATAGTAACAAAACGTTTGCTTGGTATTTCAAGTTCACATCTTAAGTGCTTTCTACTGAATTGTAGCCATGTTCCTTCCCCTTACTACTCAATTGGAAGGTGTTTTATCTCTGTGACTGCACAACATGGATGTGAGGGCATTGTAATCAGGCATTGAACAGAAAATTTCATAGTGAACTCTTACTAGGAAATAATGCTTAGCTGGAGAGTTTGTTTTGTTATCAATATTTCTTCCCTGGTTTGTTTCAGCTGTGTTGGTTTTGATGATTCAGTTTCTGATTATGATTCCATATGCTTACTCCAGGTGTCAAGGTTAATATGTACAAACTCTGGTGATGCCATCTTAGTATTAGCATCGAATGCTATTAACCTGCTTTGGAAGTGGCTAAGAAATGAGCGCAATTCAGGGGGCAAGGTAAATGTACACCAAAATTGTGGCTTTCCTCCATTTTGTACAGAAGTGATTCTGAGAGTTGTGTCAATCTTTGTTTCGGCCAGTACTGTGGCAACCTTCAAATTGGCATCTTAATGACAAATGATGTGCAAGAACCAAACCATGAGAAAGTTGTCTCCTGCTTTGCTTTGTCCAAGAATGCTTGCTATGTCATATCAACATCTGGTGGAAAGATCTCCTTGTTCAACATGATGACATTCAAGGTATAACAAGATTGTCTTCTTTTTATTTCTACCCTTGACTCAAAGATTCAGTGCTGAATTATTATCTTATGGATGCAGAGAGTGACCATGTGTCCTTTGCTATAATATCTTGCAGCCTGTAAATCCAATATCTGTAGCATCAGCAAACAAATTCTGGATTTGCATATAGGTGGCCTCTTTTGTTGCCATCAGTGGAATGGTGTGTAAATTTAACTCCAAAGGTGTATGTCTAGCTTCACTCCAAAGGTTAGTGCCTAGCCTCTCGCCTTGCCGCTAGGTGAGGCAGACCCTTGTTGGATATTTGTCTCCTGTCGCCATCCAAAACACTGAACTTTTGCTAAGACCATGAATTTGTATGTATAGGTAATATTTAGCATAATACCAAGTAGAGTGTAGTAATAGGTATACATATATTGGAACATAAAACTAAGACACGCATTATTTTTTCTAATGCATTCTACGAAACGACTTCTTACTGCTTTAATTTTAATGATATTTTGCTATCCACCTTTGAAGAGAAGAAAACGTCATTTTTCTTGTAGTTAGACTTTCATGAGCTAGAATAGTGAAATTGGTATCAGAACAATATCCAGTCCTGAAGTCTGAACTGCTACGGATCATGGAAAGGTGAAACCCCCCCTCAAAGTTGGCCATTGTTACAAAGATATGAACCAATGCATGGCTATATGTTTGAACATAACGTACATTAACGCATACAAGAGGACTACAAAATTAACTTTCTTAGACCATCTTGCTTTAAAAAAAATTGAGATGAATATTTCAAAAGAATTTCATTTTGCAATCATGTATGTGTAAAATCATGTTATTACAATGAAGTGGGGCATCTGATTTCCAGTATGAACATTTCTAGCATTACTGGAGTATCCCTCGGAATATTATGTTTCAGATGTTTGATTTTTTCAACTTCTCTGCATCCTCGTGTGCATACAATAAGTAAATTTATGTGTGATATCCTCAAGAAGTAATGTCAGGATACGTAGTCACTTCACCAAATTGATTTCATCTCTGATATTTGAAGTAATTTTTCAATAACCTTGTCATATTTTTGCAGCAATTCAAATATCCAAACCAATTTGCATTAGGTATTCCAGATGGTAGTGTTCATGTTTTTGAACCACTTGAATCTGAAGATAAATGGGGTGTCCCTCCACCACTTGAAAATGACTTTGCAAAAGGTGTGCCTTAGAGGTTTCTTTGTTATGTCGGTGCTTGATCGGAGCCTGAAGCTCCAATAGATGGCGCAGCTGGCACACCTTTTGCAAAGCCATTTTCAAGTGGTGGAGGGACACCCCATTTACCTTCAGATTCAAGTGGTTCAAAAACATGAACACTACCATCTGGAATACCTAATGCAAATTGGTTTGGATATTTGAATTGCTGCAAAAATATGACAAAGTTATTGAAAAATTACTTCAAATATCAGAGATGAAATAAGTTTGATGAAGTGACTCCTCTCTACCCCCAATGGCCAATAGTATAGGGTTATAGGGGTAAGGTCTGTATATATCTTACCCTCCCCAGATCCCACTTTGTGAAATTGCACTAGTATGTTGTTGTAACTTTTTAGTTTGAGAGACTTCCTACTTATAAAACAAGATACATGGATACTTATTAGGTTTAAAAGTGGAAGACACACTAAAAAGTCTTGCCTGCTTTTCATGTCAATATCATCTACTAGCTTTGTAAAAATGGGCATGCAAAAAATGTAAGATCCCGAATTAATGGAGAGATTCACGACAAATTCAAGATATGGAAGTTCAAGAAAATTAGTGATCCATCACAGGGCAGTCCTTGAAGCTTCTTGGAGTGACTAAGGTAGAATCTCCATGTCTCTTGATTCATGAATATCTAATTGTGTTTGTTATCTCATGAATTACTGATAGCGAATAATTCATGTATAAGATAAAGGACTTTTCCATTGAACATACAAGCAGATGAACTCTAAGCCATAACTCGTCCTCCTTCAGGTTTTAAGGTTGGAAACTTTAATGTTTTTCATAACACCTTTGTGCACAATCTGAGATGATCAAGGCGCGTGCCATCAGCAAATAAAATTGTTTATGTTAAGTTTAGTGGAAATGAACTATATGATCCAGGCAGTGTTGTGCTTCTCTTTTCATATGAGTTTGAGTTCTCCTCCTGTTTGGAAGGGAAGGGGTCTTAGTTTCGCGGCATCTCATTTTTCTATCTTGGTCAGTAGTCTTGATTCTATTGAAGTGAAATTAAAATTTCAAAAAAGGTGATCTTTCAGAACGTCATGGGAAGCTTAAGGCCTCCTAAACGAGGTCTAGCACCTACACATTATGTGTTCTATTTTCTTTTCTTTTCCTTAATAGGTTTTTCAATTTATAGTAAAGAAGAGTTGATGATCAAGTATCATTTTCTGCATCTTCGGAGATCCTTCTGTCTTTGTCCTTATAGATTGTCTAGATCAGAGTAATAGGCCGCTGATGTTTGTGCGCAATGATTTGACAACTTAATGGTGTCCAACTTTGGACTAGCAATAGTAACAAAACGTTTGCTTGGTATTTCAAGTTCACATCTTAAGTGCTTTCTACTGAATTGTAGCCATGTTCCTTCCCCTTACTACTCAATTGGAAGGTGTTTTATCTCTGTGACTGCACAACATGGATGTGAGGGCATTGTAATCAGGCATTGAACAGAAAATTTCATAGTGAACTCTTACTAGGAAATAATGCTTAGCTGGAGAGTTTGTTTTGTTATCAATATTTCTTCCCTGGTTTGTTTCAGCTGTGTTGGTTTTGATGATTCAGTTTCTGATTATGATTCCATATGCTTACTCCAGGTGTCAAGGTTAATATGTACAAACTCTGGTGATGCCATCTTAGTATTAGCATCGAATGCTATTAACCTGCTTTGGAAGTGGCTAAGAAATGAGCGCAATTCAGGGGGCAAGGTAAATGTACACCAAAATTGTGGCTTTCCTCCATTTTGTACAGAAGTGATTCTGAGAGTTGTGTCAATCTTTGTTTCGGCCAGTACTGTGGCAACCTTCAAATTGGCATCTTAATGACAAATGATGTGCAAGAACCAAACCATGAGAAAGTTGTCTCCTGCTTTGCTTTGTCCAAGAATGCTTGCTATGT
>NC_028639.1:71381450-71468429 GCF_001406875.1 Solanum pennellii
ATATATATATATATATATATATATATATATATATATATATATATGTTTATGCTCATTTAAATCAATTATACTTTTCTGAACCAGCAACAGTAAATCTTGGTATCTCTATGAAAATTATTGCTTTACCTAGGCATAGCCTCGTGATAATATACCATGGAAGATAATTTTAAGAAAAGGTAGTCAGTTTTTTAGAGACTCTTTCCTGATATGACAGTGGGAGCAATATCAGAGGAGGAACAACAACGAGTCAGTTTTGTGTCCACGTCTTGCATCAAAATCATCAAACAGAACTAACATTGACAGGATTTTTGTACATACTAGTTTAAACTTGTTAGTTAAAAATATTAGTTACGAGGGGTTCTTTTCTTTTTCTTTCTTTATCCAAGGATGATGATAAATACTCCAGTGCGAAGTTCAGATAATAAGTTCCAACTCATTCTTGAGCAATTTTTACAGTTAAAAGAAATAATGCTACCAGCTCTTTCTGATTCTAGCTCTCCTGCAGACATAATGACAGGTTCAATTCCCATTGCCTGAAAGATCAGTTCAGTCTGAAATGTTTTGCCTTGCCCTTTTCCTCCCCAAACACCTGTTACAAAAATATCAACTTAACAATATCTTCTCAAATACTACTAAAATTCAGCTTAAAAGCTGATAGAGCATAATACAAAATCTTTTGCAGCAAAACTAACAGTATTCATGGAGTAACAAGATCATGCTAGCTACTATACTGCATGACAAAACTATAGTTTGGTCTGGCATTTCATGATTGAATTTAAGTGTAAAGCAATTATCATGTTCAGGAAACATAAAATAAGAGTCAAAATGTCTAAGATAATCCTACACTAGGATAAAATATGAAGCATCACGGGTTTATTCTAAAAGGAAAAGCAGTGAACAAAATGTTGCTCACACATCTCTAGCAAAAACTAAAACTTGTACAAGAAATACTTTCGCATAATAAGGTACATTTATTAAGATCCTAAAGTTTCTAACAGTAGAAATAGAAATAGAAATTACTTGCCTAGAATCAGGGGAACTTTGGCGTTCAAAATATTAGAAATGTAGTTCTTCACAATGTGACACACTGCAGGGATAAGATTCCACATATCATTGAAAGGTTATCACCAATGTGTTTAAATAAGGCAGCTCTGCTTGAAATAACAGCATAAAAGGTGCAAGGGGGAAATAACAAGTTTACATGTTAATATCTGCATAGAACTACTACACCAATTCGTTAATACACATCCAAATCAAAGGAAAGGAAAGAGGATTGTGAGAAAACATGTAATATACATAGATTAGTTCTTTGAGTCCTCAATCAGCCATCAAGACAAATTTTCTATAGATCCCAATTCTATAGGAAATTTCAGTTTGCCCACTTATTACTACCTTAGCTGGGAAAGTGAAAACGCATATATGAAATGAAACAATAGCAACACATGAATTTTTATATGAATTTTGAACAATCAGAAGTTAAAAGATTATTTTAATCATAGCTCTCTGCAGATTTAACCCAAACAAGGAAAATGTAAAATAGAAAAGGTTGCCTTTCTACTAGTAATAATAACTGTAAGGAGAAGCCAAATAGAGCAGTGCTTAATCCATTAACAAAAGGGCATCAGAATTTATTTCAGTGGTGAAGCTACAAATTTCGTTAGGGGGCTGTTCAAGATTTAATATATATGTATGAAAAATATTATTTGACCTGTATAATTTTCTATGTACATGGTATAATTTTTCGACGAAGCCACCCTTCCCTACTTGTAGCTACGCCACCTGATCAGAAAACAAGCTGATCTCTAGTATTGACTCCAGCAAGAAAGATACCAAAGAAAGCTAAAATGCAAGAATCAAACTCATACTGGCAGAGCGAAACACCAGGACTCATACACAAGATACAAAGATCGCGTAGAATGGAGCTGTTGGAAGACTAAAAAATGGCTGCACTGACTATCACTTACCAACTTTATCCTGTTCACATCAAGAAAACAAAAAAACAAGAAACGGGTGAGAAATTCGTATTGCTTAATTTTCTCCGAACAATAAGCAAAATCCCCCAAAAGAACAATGTACCAGAAACACAGGTGCAATGTAGTAATCGCCTTGAAGGTACTGAAACGACCTAGTCACCTTCTGCCGATAATCAAACACAATATCCGCTGGAAAAACAACGATAATCGTCAATAAACACAACACAATTTCAATGAACTGGGATAATGATAAACAAAAATCGAAGTTGATTACAATCTTTTCCAAGGAAATTCCCGGCGAATAGGCTATCAATGACGCCAGCCCTAGCACCAACAGCAATATTCATATTATCTGCCTCAGCACCAAGCCTATAAAGATAATCTTTGCCATCAGAATCTTTAGTTTCCCATGAAGACTGTTCAGAGAGTCTTTTCTTCTTCTTTGGTTCATCTTGATCGGAATCTCGAATTTCATCACTCTGTTGATTAGTAGATGAACAACGAACAGAGATAGAAGAGTAATTGGGGAATTGCTTAGTAGAAGAAAGTGGAATTGAGTGGAAAGTGAGAGGAGCTCTGAGGAGATTAGTGTTGAACAAGAGAGCCATTGTTATGAAGAATTTTGGGCCTTTAGTTTTCTTTTTGTTGTATTAGCCGTTATTTAATTCACACGCTTTTTCGTTTGACGTTATCGGAACGCTATCACTTGGAGGTTTTTCGCGCCACACATGATAATAACCCGCCCTTCCTGTTTTTTTTTTTTTTTTTCTGTCTAATTTCTTTTTAGGTTCCTAAATTAGTAAATCATTAATTATGGTTTTCCTCTATTATCTTTGCAGTTAATTCATTTTAAACCGTTTATTGTTTATAAAATTTTAAGAAATATTTTGAGAAATGAATTCATTGTTGTAAAGTATGTTTGAGTGTCACGTGGGCTCCAAACATTAAAAGAGTTACATTACTTGTGCAAATCAATTATGCACAACATATGGAACTCTCCCATTAGAGGTATACATCACTTGACCAATAATAGGCCAAGTTATAGATCTGTACATTAAGCTCATGGCTATAAATAGCCACTTTACATATAGATACATATATATACATATTTGAAATATATTACTTTCTTAATTTTCCTTCTTTTAGTATATTAATCTTAGTAAGTTCTTTTATAACATTCGTAAAATTATTTTGTTATTTATAATTTCTTAATAATTCATTTAGGAAATAACTAAATATAGTATATTGATTGATTATTAACTGCTCGCCTTTTATTCTGTGCCCCTTCTATAACTTTTGACAAAAAAGGAGAAAGAAACAAAAGTCTAATAGCTTTTGACAAGAATAGAAAAGAAATAAGAGTAAAAAAGATTGGTACTCCTTCTGATTTTAATTATGTGGCAATTATTTTTAGTTGTCTTTAATCATTTGTTTATTTGATAAATTATAAAATGATAAACTTTTATTCTTTATTATAGCATCAATTTATTATTTTAAAAAAATGTAATATTTATTTTAAAATTATAAATTTTTCATTCATCTACTTCATAATTAATAAATATAAAATAATAAACTCAATAAATATATTATTTAAAAATGAACAAGTAATAAGCAAAACAACAAATTAACATATTAAGCACAACAACAACTCAACAAGTGACTGCTAAACAAGGCTGATCAAGTTTGTAATAATAATAATAATAATAATAATACAACTTGAATGGCACATCAAATTAACGACATGATTAAGTAACTCTTATATCATCGACTCACTTAAATTAACATAAAATAAATATCGTATCGTATTTTCAAAAAATCATATATAAGGAAATATTACGATAGGTTTCATTGATAAATTTTTATTATTTGTAGTCGTATTATCCATCTTCATGTTCCAATATGATTAACGAGTCTGGCAATTCCAATGCCTTTTGCTCCAAGTTTTTCCACATGCGTAGCAAAATTCCTCTTTACACCTGAATCCACAACATTACTCTCTTTATTAAAATAATGAGATGTGTAAATTCATGAGAATTTCATATAACGTAAATAAAATTATGATTAGTACTTATATAAAAAAAAGTTTTTTTAAAAAAAATGAGAGTTTATACTGGGAGGAAAAGAGAAAATTAAAAAATGTGTAAATAATTGTTCAAAGCAAGAATCAAATCCAAAAAGCCTTCAAACTAACTATTAGACCACCCAGTGCATCCATCATGAGATTTGTTCATTTTGGGTGCTGAAAATTTTATATATTCAGATTTTAAATAAATTACTATATATATAAACAATTTTACCTCAAGGTTAAAGGGTATTTAAGTATCCGAACGGCTGTATGTGGATCTGCCCCTGCAATTGGTTATGCTTCTGATTTGTTTGAGATCTTTTTTATAGTTTAAAATTCAAGATAATTGTTGAATTTTATTTATTCTTTATTTAATGAGGTTCTAATTTTATATTTTTTAGAAAAAGAATGTCCTTGATACACGCCTCAAACTTTTCTTTATTTTTGTTTTTAAGGTTATAAAAATTTTATAACATTTGATTATGAAACATTACGCCATTTTTGTTCACTTGTGCACATATTTCAATTTATATAACGATACAACACCTATTGAACAGATATGAAAAAAATAATTTTAATTACTAAATATATGTATTCCTTATTAAAGAAAATTCAGATAAACCCCTTGAATCGACGTGGTTCGGCCAACAATGAGTCACAAATTAGGACTTCATGAATCATGATCAACATTATACTGTTTTAATTCATGCATCTCCTTTTTGTGTTTTGGATGCTTAGCCAAAATATGATAAAAAGGGACCAAAATATGGGCCAGTATGAATACAATTCAGATTAAACAGATTAGTGGGCTTGGGCCATCAGTATTGGATTTATTGGTCTTCAATGAGGTTCTAAAGTAGATGGGCAAGTACGATTTGCACAAGTAAGATCTGCAGTCTCAAGTACAAAAACACCACCTAAATGATTGCAGGTTCCTACTGAAGACTTATAAATGACCCAATAATGGACCTCAATAGATTTTTACTATATATAGATAGTAAGTAAATAAGTAGTACTTCATCCGATTCATTTTATGTGGTATTATTTGACTTGATATGATATTTAAGAATTTTTTTATTTTTTTTGAAATTTGTAATCTAAAATAATCTTTGGATAATTGTGTGGTTGAGATTCATTTCATTAAGGATAAAAGAGGAATTCTAAAGTTAAATTATTTCTAATTATAGTAAAGTGACTTTTTTTGACAGACTAAAAAGAAAGAGTTCCACATAAAATGAGTCCGAAGGAGTAAATTATGAAAAAAATAATAATTTTGTAAATACTTTTATTGTTGAAGAAACTCACAAATCATGTATCAAATAAACTTCACAATACACTTATAATTGAGACGTGATACAGTTTCACGTGAGAAGAAGTAAATAAAAAGAATTGTAGTTCGTCCATTTATGGTTGGTGTGAATTGTGATGATCTCTTTAACTAGTCCCACCTATTTTTTCCCTTCTAATTCAATTGTGTTAAGTCATATGACTGCGACCCAACTCATTTTTTATATTCTAACTTTCCTTAGACCACTAAAAAATGATCCATAACTCAAATTCAACACACTTAACTTTCTTCAATCACTAAAAAATTGACCTCATAATTTCATTTTTAATAAAATTTAAAATATTAAACATTGTGTAATCAACTCATAGCTTCACCCTTAATTATGTATAAACATACTATTATAATATAAGAAAAATGTAAACACAAACTCTTTATATATTTCTTTCCCACAAAAAATACTTTTGATACCTTATCATCACATAATAATTTGAAAAGATGATAAAAGAAGTCATAAATTAATTTACAGACATATTTCGTCCGTTGCCAAACTGGAAATTATGTTGATTGAACATAAGGTACAAATCAAACAACATATAATATCTCCATCAATTTGAAATACCAGCAGCCAGTCTAGCTCTTAAGTCTTTTCTCAGAATTTTTCCTGATGGAGATTTCGGTACCGTCTCCACGAAAAATACACGCTTTATTCTCTTATAGAATATCACCTGTTTGAAAAACGTATCAAAAATGAATCAGTTAATATTTACTATGTATGCATTTTTATTCAAACACATAATTGTTTCGAGATGAAACAAACCTGCTTGGAGATGAAATCCTTGACTTCATCCTCAGTAATGGTAGATCCATTTGATCTAACAACAAAAGCCACTGGAACTTCTCCTGCTTGTTCATCTTTCATTCTGTCCAACACAATTTAACAAATTATATGAATTTAGACTATTTTTAGAGCTAGCTACATCGTACATTAAGCATTTATAGTTGTACATTACAAAAATTATAATGTACTTACGGGACAACAGCAGCATCAGAAATGTTAGGGTGGTTGACAAGAAGTGCTTCGAGTTCAGCAGGCGCCACTTGAAATCCTTTGTATTTGATCAATTCCTTCAATCGATCCACGATGAAAAGCTCATCATCATCGTCAATGAATCCAATATCGCCAGTGTGTAACCATCCTTCTTTTTCTATTGTTCTAGCTGTAGCTTCAGGATCATTCAAGTAACCTACAACGAAATAATTATTATTTTTATTTAATATATAATTAAATAAATAAAAATATGCAATAACTTAGAATTTTTAAGACTCAGAGTCGAAAAGTAGTTGGGCAGGTGGGCGAATGAATATACACCGAATAGTTTCACAATTTTATGGTAAAAGACCAGACATGTTTCAATAGGTAGAAAGGTACTCTCAACTTTTTTTCAACTTTTTTGTTTAATCTTTTAAAAAAGAATATATTTTTTATTTTTTTAATTATAAACTTTCTGATTTAATAATATCGATCTTGTATTCAATAAAGTAAAACAGTTTTTTCGCTTTTTTAAATTAAAAAAAATGATGGGAGTGGTAGGTGAGCTTTTGATGATAGAATCATTTTTTGTGGCGTTTGAAAGATCTATCAAATCAATATAAATTTTACTCTATTTGAAATATGAATGGCCCCTAATGCATCTTGATCTACGTCCACTAGTTGGTATAATTTATTATTCTTAACAAACCGTGCTATTATCTGTATAAGTATGTACCTAATAAAAACATGTATTTTGAAAATAAATGTAAATGGTCACCTGACCAAAATATTAATTTGACACATAACTTAAGTTTACGAAGAATACGGTAAGATTTTGACATACCTTTCATGATTTGATCACCTCTAATGCAAATTTCACCGGGTTGGTTACGGGGCAGAGAGCAACCCGTATCCGGATCTACAATTTTCATCTCTGCGTTCCTCACAACGGTACCACATGCCCCTGATTTAATATCAAACGGTTCTTTCGCAAATGCCAAACACATCGCCAGCACTGGACCAGCTTCGGTCATTCCATAACCCTATTTTAATTTAATAATTTATTAATTAGTCAATAAATTTAAATTTAAAAAATTTATTCTAACAATAATAAAATAATACATTGTATCGTGGCTGGCTAGTCAATATCAAGAAACCATAACAAGGCAAATATATTGTTAAAAGTCAAAATCAATGTCCACAAAGGCGTGCAGTATTTTTATACACATTTTTTTTAAGAACAGACGTTTATCTACCGATATTTACTTATTCAAGCAAAATTCATTTGTAACTTCAAAAAATTTGAAAAACTACGACATGTAATTAAAATTAAAAATTTTCTGACTTGGGTAATGATAGTTTCCGTGTATTTCTTAAATTTCTACGTACTTTTTTCTTTTTTTGGGGAAACTAGCGCATCAGCACATGGATGGTATTTCAGGATAAGAACGTGAAGATTAAAAGATACTCCCTTGTATTTATGGGGAAAATAATATTTCATTCGTTTTATTTTATATGATTTAATTTAATTTGTGGTGATTTAAAAAATAAAAAAAAAATTTAAATATTTTTAATGATAATAAACGATAGAAATTTGTATGGTAATAAATTATTTTATTTAAAATAAAATAGATATTTTATAGTTAGATTGTTACTTTATATAGAAATGTGTTATTCAAGTCAGATAAATTGAGACAGGAACAGTAATAAATTTAAATTCTGAATCCGCGAGTAAGAAAATAATATTTACCTGACCGAGTTTAGCGTTAGGGAATTTGGCTCGGACGGCATCTTCAAGTTCCTTGCCTAATGGTGCAGCACCAGACATGACTGTTCTTACTGATGAAAGATCGTAGTTATCAACTAATGGACTCTTAGCAATGGCGAGAACAATAGGCGGTACAAATGGCCCAATTGTCACTTTATGCTTCTGTATCAACTCCAAAAACTGAGCAATGTCGAATTTCTGCATAATCAAAATTGCTGCTCCAACTCTCAATGCACAGAGCAAAACAGAATTGAGTGAGTATATATGGAACAGAGGCAACACACACATCAACACATCATCACTGTGCATATACAGATTAGCATTTTCTCCATCAACTTGTTGCGCAACGCTCGTGACTAATCCTTTGTGTGTCAACATCACCCCTTTCGGCAGCCCGGTAGTACCGGAGGAATACGGCAGAGCTACGACATCGTCCGGCTGGATATTCACCTCAGGAATTTCGTGTTCATCGGATTGAATCAATTCGGAGAAATGAAAACAACCTTCCGGTGCGGAATCGACGCAAATTACCTTCAAATCGTTTTCAATGGCGTAGTCCTTCACTTTCCCCGCAAAACAAGCTTGTGTGATAACAATCTTAGCGCTTGAGGCTTTGGCTTGCTTTACTACCTCAGCTGGTGTAAACAGAGGATTAGCCATTGTTGAAATTGCTCCTAGATACGATGCTCCAATAAACGCAAACACAAATTCAGGGCAATTAGGCAAGAGGATCATGATTGTATCCTTCTGTTGGATCCCTAATTTGTTAAGCCCAACAGCAACTTTTCTCGAAGTAAGTTCAACTTCAGCATAAGTGTAGATTCGATCATTTGAACCATCAATCAAACAGGGGCGAGAACTGAACTCCGAAAGATTTTCAAAGCAATAAGAATGTAAAGGCAAATGTTTAGGGATGTAAATATCAGGGAGTTTAGATCGAAAGATGAAATCTCCTGCTTGATTTGTTTCGGTATCCATCGGCATCTTGAGAGCAACAAAAGGAAAAATTTGGAGCACACTCAAAAGCTAAAAGAGAAAGTGGATTTTTAGCTATGGTGTCCTGAAGATAAATGTGCACAGATTGATGAATATATATGAGAAAAAAAAAACACAAGCCTGTGGTAGGTGAAAGGGAGTTTATGGGTATTTAGGGTTGTTCAGGGGCAATTTCATGGAAAATTGTTTCAATTTTTTTCCTTTTTGGGGGATACAAAAAAATGGGAGAGTCTTGTGGTTGGTGAGAGTAGTTAGAATTTTTGGTTCTTATAGTTAGGTGATGGATAATTGGGATTTTAAAAGAAAAATCATAATCTTTCATTTTAATTTACGTAATATAATTTCCATTTTTATATATTTTATTTGATAAAGTATACACTTCAATCTAAAAACGTAAAAATAGGTGTAGAACTAAGCAAAGTCTTTCATCTTTCTCAAATATCGTGTTTAATCGAATTACGTTTAGATAAATTTAGACGGAAAGTAAAAAAAATTGGTCAAAATTGACATTCAAAGTTGACCTTTTGAAGTCTAGTATTTTCCACGTAGGCTCTTAAGTCCTCACCTACCGCAACTTGCTGGGAACGGGGTTTTGCTGACGATCAGTAGAACGGGACACTTTCACCTAACGAGAATTGGTCATCGGCACTTTCATTTTAAAAAAGAAAAATATATTAAGGCAGCGGGGGTACGCATAATTTTACGTAAACATCATCGATATTTAAAATAAATAAATGAATAAATTATTATAATATAATAATTAATAAATGCCGTATTCATATTAATTACGAAGTGAATTTTGAGACACTAATTGGGCTAAGGTATATCAACCTTAGCATTTTGGGATGACTTCAATAATTAATTTAACAACCATATGTTGTTGAATACTTACTCATCAATTAATAGAGAATAGGACATAAAAAGAGTATTTATTATTGTTGTCCTGCTCATTAATAGTTGTCCTTCTTTGTTTGATCTTAGTGTTAATTATTTTGTTCCATTATTATTATTATACGTTTGAAGTAATAAAAGTCGTTGGAATGTTTATTATCCCTCTTGTGACTTCTTCTTTTTTTACTATAGAGGACATGGATTTCTTGGAATGCTACTAAAATAAAAGAATTAGAAGAATTTTTGTCTTTGTATTATAAGTTTATTGTATTTTTTATCTTAGTATAATTTGATAAGTAAAATTAATTTTAATGAATAAATTGGAGTGTTATAATGTGTAGTATTAACTAAGAAAGAGAGGGAAAATTTGTGCAATTTTATCTTCGATTGAGACCACTCGATCGATTTCGTGCACTTACAATTTTATCTTTAATTCAGACCATTCGAACAATTTTATGTTGCGGAAGCCGAATATATAGAGAGTGATGGAATCACAACTACTATATCTAAAGGTAGCTAATAAATAGTAAATGAGACAACAAGAGAAAGAACACCAGGAATTAACGAGGTTCGGCAAACTTTTGTTTTCTTTTGCCTACTCCTCGGACACAACCAACCAATATTTATTTCACTCCAAAAGAGTACAAGTGAAATACTACAAGAGAGAAAGAAGAACAAATGCCTTAGGAGATGAGAAGGCAAGTGAGAGGTGTGTTACAAATGAATTAGGAGCTACCTATTTATAGGAGTAAATTCTTCCTATTGATGTCATCCATGACATCACAATATGTCAAAATGTCAACATTTACCTTGTGAAATCAATTTATGGTTCACCTAAATTTCACCTACAAAAGTTGCTATCTTGACTTTTATACCAATGAAGAATTATCCTCCTAACTACCATATCTTCTCATTAATCCATTTTTGAATCTTGTCAAATTTAACAAATCTCCACCTTGGCAAGATTCTCCATTTTCAACTTTCTCTCAACAACAATTTTGATTGTGTCTTCAACCCTAATCTTCAATGTTCAACAATGTTGATCAAGTTCAAACAATGTTGAAACTTGACTGCAGTCACCACTTTTGTCAACATATCGGCAGGATTATCTGTAGTATGAATTTTCTGCATTATGACTCCACCATCTTCTATGATTTCTCGTATGAAATGATATCGGACGTCAATGTGCTTCGTCCTTGCATGATAAACTTGGTTCTTTGCTAATTGAATAGCACTCTGACTATCACAAAATATTGTGATTTCTTCTTGTCCAATACCAAGCTCTCTAAGCAATCCTCGAAGCCAAATTGCTTCCTTCGCAGCCTCTGTAATTGCCATGTACTCTGCCTCAGTGGTAGACAAAGCAACTGTTGACTGCAAAGTAGACTTCCAACTAACTGGTGCATTTGCAATAGTGAAAACATAACCAGTAGTTGATCTTCGTTTGTCCAAATCACCTGCATAATCTGAGTCACAATATCCAACAAGATATTGACTATCTTTCTGCTCGAAAACCAAACCAACATCTACAGTATTATGAATATACCGTAGAATCCATTTTACAGCCTGCCAATGATCCTTTCCAGGATTGTGCATGTACCTGCTTACAACTCCAACAGCGTGTGAAATATCTGGCCTTGTGCAAACCATTGCATACATCAAGCTACCAATAGCATTAGCGTATGGTACTCTTGACATATATTCTCGTTCAGCTTCATTATTAGGTGACATAGCATCACTAAGCTTAAAATGAGGAGCAAGCGGAGTGCTAACCGACTTCGTTTTTTTATTCATACCGAATCGCTTTAGTACTCTCTTCAAATATTCCTTTTGAGATAAATAGAGTTTCTTTGAATGTCTATCTCTTTTTATCTCCATGCCAAGAATCTTCTTTGCCTCACCCAAATCCTTCATCTCAAACTCCTTTCTTAGTTGAATCTTTAGCTTCTCAATTTCCTCTTGACTCTTAGAAGCTATCAACATATCATCAACATATAGGAGAAGGTATATAAAGGAATTATCTTCAAGCTTGCGCAAATACACACAATGATCGTATTTGCTTCTTATGTACCTTTGCTGCAACATAAACTTGTCAAATCGTTTGTACCATTGTCTAGAAGATTGTTTCAATCCGTACAATGATTTTTCAAGTTTGCACACCATATTTTCTTTTCCATCAACTTTGAATCCTTCTGGCTGAGTCATGTAGATTTCCTCTTCCAAGTCTCCATGTAAAAATGCAGTTTTTACATCCAACTGAACTAGTTCCAAATTTAACTGTGCTACCAAAGCCAACAAAACTCTAATGGAGGAGTGTTTCACAACTGGAGAAAACACCTCATTATAATCAATTCCCTCCTTTTGAGCATATCCTTTGGCCACCAATCTTGCTTTGTAGCGAACATCTTCTTGGTTAGGAAATCCTTCTTTCTTTGCAAATACCCATTTGCACCCAATTGCTTTCTTGCCCTCTGGGAGATTGGCCAATCTCCATGTATGATTCTGATGAAGGGACTGCATTTCTTCATCCATGGCAATCCTCCACTTATCTTCTTCTGAACTTTGGACTGCGTCTTTATAAGTGGTAGGAATGTCATCAGCTGCAATTGAGTCCGCACAAGCCACCATATCTATGAGTCGAGCAGGTTTTCTTAATGTCCTTTTTGGCTTGCCGGTTGCTATTGATTCAAGTTGTGGTTGAGGTTCTTGAGATGGAACCTCTTCTTCGACTGGCTCTCCTTCAAGAGGAAAATTTTCTGTTGTTTCCTCGTTTGATCCCTGTGTTGGGAAAATTATCTTTCCCTCAAACTCCACCTGCTTTGAAGCACCATCAATTTGTTTGGCTTCTTCAAGTGTTACCTTATTTGTCAAGGTAGATTCATCAAAGGTAACATCCCTGCTAAAAATAACTTTTCTTGTCTCTGGACACCATAAACGGTATCCTTTGACTCCAGAAGTAATTCCCATAAATAAAGCTTTCTTTGCTCTTGGGTCCAATTTTGACTCTCTTACATGATAATATGCAATTGAGCCAAATACATATAAAGAACCATAATCTTCAGCAGGTTTTCCATACCATTTTTCAAATGGTGTCTTCCCACCAATAGCAGCAGATGGTAGACGATTAATGAGGTGGCACGCATATGTTATTGCCTCAGCCCAAAATTCTTTGCCCAAGCCAGCATTGGACAACATACATCGAACTTTCTCCAGCAAAGTTCGGTTCATGCGTTCTGCCACTCCATTCTGTTGTGGTGTATTTTTGACGGTGAAATGTCTAACGATGCCATTTTCCTCACAAATTTTCTGAAAAAGATCATTTTTGTATTCGCCACCATTGTCTGTGCGAAGACACTTGATCTTTCTGCCACTTTGAGTTTCTATCATCGCCTTCCATTTGAGAAAAATTCCCAATACTTCATCTTTTGTTTTCATCGTATACACCCACAATCTTCGAGAAAAGTCATCAACAAAGGTTACAAAATAGTGTTTCCCACCTAATGAAGGTGTTTTGGAAGCACCCCAAACATCCGAATGAACATAATCCAAAATACCTTTAGTATTATGGATAGCTGTTCCAAATTTAACCCTTGTTTGCTTTCCCTTGATACAATGCTCACAAAACTCCAAGTTGCAAGTTTTTACTCCTTTTAGCAATCCTTGATCTGATAAAGTTTTCAAGGATTTCCCTCCAGCATGCCCCAAGCGCATATGCCACAGCTTGGTCATTTCTGCCTCCTTCTCGTCATTGGATGTTGTTGCCGCTGTCCCAATAACTGTACTACCTTGATAGTGGTACATGTTATTATTTCTTCGAATTGCCTTCATTACCACCAGTGCACCAGAGCATATTCTCATCACGCCATTATCTGCAATGACTTTGAACCCCTTTGATTCTAGGGCTCCTACAGAAATGAGATTTTTCTTCAAATCTGGTACATATCGAACATCTGTTAATGTTCTACTTAATCCATCATGGTTCCTTAATCGGATTGAACCAACACCATATGCGGTAAGAGGATTATTGTTTGCAGTGTGAATAACTCCACATTCTCCTTCTTGTAAATCAATAAACCAGTCCCGATTGGGACACATATGATAACTACAAGCTGAATCCATCAACCATACATCAGATGATTTGGATGGATCTGTTGTAACTAGTGAGTAATCGGAATCATCACAATCAGCCACATTTGAATCCATGACAGCCTTCCCATTATTTGGTTTGGCTTTGCTATTCAACTTTGGGCAGTCTTTCTTCCAATGCCCTTTTTCTCGGCAAAAGGCACATTCATCTTTGCTGAGTCTCGATCTTGACTTGGATCTCCCTTTCTTCGTTCTCATATGATTTTGAGAACGACCTCTCGCAACTAGTGCTTCTGCTTCTCCGCCTTTTTGTTTTTCTCTCTTTCTTTGTTCATAACTGTATAAGGCAGAACAAACTTCTTTGAGAGATACTTCATCATTCCCATGCAGTAGAGTCGTTTCAAGATGCTCAAACTCATCGGGAAGTGAACTTAACAACATTAAGGCCATATCTCCATCCGTAAAAGTCACGTCCATATTTCGCAAATCTGTCGCCAACTTATTAAAGCTGGTGATATGATCATTCATTGTGCTACCGGGAACATAAGTGAAGCGTAACAGTCTTCTTTTCATGTAAAGTTTATTTTGACTGTTTTTCTTCAAGAATTTCTCCTCCAATGAATTCCATAATTTATTTGCAGATGTTTCCTTCGTGTATGGATACTTTTGTTCTCTTGCAAGGTAAGATCGAATGGTACCGCAAGCAACACGGTTGATAATCTTCCAATCTTCTTCTCCTACACCGTCTGGTTTCTTTTCTTCAATGGCAATATCTAGCCCTTGTTGAAAAAGAACATCAAGGACCTCGCCTTGCCACATTCCGAAATGTCCTGACCCGTCAAAAATTTCAACTGCAAATTTCGCATTTGACACAATTCTTGTCATAAGCGAAGATGCCAATGATGACGTATTATTGACACTTGATGTGGACTCATCATTTTTCTTGTCTCCCATTTTACTACAAATACTATTTACTAGCTAACAATGCAAAGACCAAAGTAAATCTTTTTCTGATGTGGAAGTTCAGACTATGCTGCAACCACAGAGCATACTCAGATAATACCTTGGCTCTGATACCAAATGTTGCGGAAGCCGAATATATAGAGAGTGATGGAATCACAACTACTATATCTAAAGGTAGCTAATAAATAGTAAATGAGACAACAAGAGAAAGAACACCAGGAATTAACGAGGTTCGGCAAACTTTTGTTTTCTTTTGCCTACTCCTCGGACACAACCAACCAATATTTATTTCACTCCAAAAGAGTACAAGTGAAATACTACAAGAGAGAAAGAAGAACAAATGCCTTAGGAGATGAGAAGGCAAGTGAGAGGTGTGTTACAAATGAATTAGGAGCTACCTATTTATAGGAGTAAATTCTTCCTATTGATGTCATCAATGACATCACAATATGTCAAAATGTCAACATTTACCTTGTGAAATCAATTTATGGTTCACCTAAATTTCACCTACAAAAGTTGCTATCTTAACTTTTATACCAATGAAAAATTATCCTCCTAACTACCATATCTTCTCATTAATCCATTTTTTAATCTTGTCAAATTTAACATTTTATCCATTTGAAAATTTATGTAAAAAGATATTAATTCAATTTGCTAATTGATTCTTTGTTTTTTAGCTTTTATATTTAATTCAAAATAAATGATATTTTACATAATAAAAAAAGGAAAAATTATCCTAATTTAAATTAATATTATTTTACATAATCAAGAAGCTATAGTAAATGCTAGTTACTACTTTTTACATGTAGAGTATATCCATGTATAACCCTTCTTAATTTTTGTGATGGAAGAATTCACTCTAATTCCTTAAATGCCTTTTGTTTCATTTGGATTTGAATTTTCGAGTTCCTTTAATGTACACATTTGGAAAAAAATAAATAAAAAGATCATGCGAATTATGAGTTGATATTGGATTCTAAGCTGGTATATTCCCTAGTCCCAACTCAAACAAAAGAAATATATTAAAAAATGACAAATTAGTTATATCATTTAAAATACATATTTTTAATAAACAAGTCAAAAAATTATTAGGTGAAGATTAAATTAAAAAAAAGTATAATATTGTAAACTATAAGAAAGATTAATATTGTAGAGCCAAATTAACATGAGGGTCTCTAGAATTTATCTCTAAACATTAAAAAGTTCATTTACTATCATTACTTCCCAACTACTATAAACTGTCAAAATAAAAGTGGTTAATTGTGACTTGATATAGAGATTAAGAAGCCATAAATGATAGAGGTAATTTTATTAAATGCCATAAATGATAGAGGTAATCTTATTGAATTATTTTTATTAAATATAAATTATTTAAATATTGAAAAAATAAAAGTACTAGTTAATAGCAAATGTAAAATAGATACAATATATATGGGGAAAGATGTTTGAAATATATTTGAACTTTGATTGAAATTGTCGTAACGATACCAAACTTCGAAAAAAGATCTTTTACTCACTACACTATTTAATAGTATATTTTAAAGTTATATATATGTCCACATGGACATCATAAATATTACATAATTATGCAGAGTAATGTGTCTACGTGGACACATATATAACTTTAAAGTACACTATTAAATAGTGCAGGAAAAAAAGGTCCTCCATAAAATTTGATATCGTAACAGTAAATTCGATCAATATTTAAGTATTTTTCAGACTCTTTTCCCTAAATTATGCATTGATTATATAAAGTAGATAATTATTGTTGAGCATTACTCGTTCCATCCCATATAAATTGATCATATTAAAATTATTTGTTCCATATATATTAATAGTTGATCACCTTACTAAATCAAAAGAATATTAATTAGATTTTTTCTATATTAGCCTTACAATTATTTATTTTTTAACGTTCTCACATTTGTTCGTAAAATATTCAAAAAGTTTTTAAGAAGTGAATAAAATAATCTTTTTATTTAAAATTTCTTAATGGAAAAGGTTCAAAATTACCCCTGAATTATGTGAAATAGACCACTTTTATCCTTCGTTACATTTTGGAATAAAAAATGCTCCTGCTGTTATCCTAAGAGACCACATATACCCTCAAGAGTTAACACCCCACATTTTTATTGACTTGACAAGCCACATGGGACTAATTCTTCCACCTAAGCTTCACCAACTAAGATTCAATACAAAAGAACTAGACCTTTCGCGGCGACAATAGTCGCCACAAAAGCCAAAAAAAATTGTCACTAAAAGTTTTTAACATTAAATTCTAATTTTGTCTTTTTTTCTTCATTGTTTTTAAGAAAACAAAAAATATATCAATTACTTAGGAGTTTGAGGACACTATATGTTTTATTTTTATGTCATATGTAAATGTATAAAATGTATAATGATGCATTATATAGTAGGAAATGTGTATCGAGAAGTAATTTTCATGATTTTTCGTAATAATATTGGATCACTACTAGAAAACATGTCTGTAGCAACAATTATTTAGTAACAATTAAATATGTGTTGCACTAGATACTCATTCACAACGGTTATAACCTTTGCATTAGACAATTGGACGTAATGAAACACTTCGAGAATTAAATCGTTGCATTAGTACTGCAAGCGTTGCCATAGTATCTTTATATTGCAACAATTTGTACAAACTGTCGCCTTAGGTACTCTATGACAACAGTTCCGCCAATTATTTTTCCCTAATTATTTCCCTCCACTTATTTCACTACACCCGCCAAAAGATTTGTTTTTAATTAATTGTAAAGGTAAAATGAAAAAGCCTCATTTTTAATCCAAATTTTTGATCTCTAGTATTTAATCTCAGTCTTACTTCTCTTTAAAAATCAACGATCTAGATCAAAATAATTGGTTTACCTATTTTAATCTACCAAAAGCAAAACCCTTAAAAAAATTCCACTCCCCATCCTTCACCATAGCAGCGGCGCCCACTCTCTCTTCTCATCCCCTCTTCATCCCTGCTTCTCTTTTCTCCTCCGGTGACAAACAACAGCCAGAAGCTACAGCGAGCAGACTCTATCGACGAAAACAACAAGCTCCAGCCAGCGAGCTCAAGGCAGCGTCATCTCTTTCTCTTTTCCGGCAAAAACGAAAGAGAAAAACAACACCAGCAGCCGGCGATATCCCTAGCGCCTCCCTCCATTCTTTTTTCTTTTTCAGCAGCTCCGGCGATGACCAGCAGCAGCACAGAGATGACCAGCATCTGGTCTTCTCTTTTTCATTCTCTGATCAGCGAGCTACGTGGAAGCAGCTCCGACGCAGCCGCCTTTTCCTCCAGATAGTTGATTTTTATCAGACATGAGTATCAATAGTTCTATCCTAATTTTTAGCTGAGTTGAATTTGATAGTCAAACCTTTGCACTTTAAACTATTTTGAAAGTAGAATGAAAAATTCCCCCTTTAGCAAGTATATTTTTTTTCATGGCCTTTTGTTTGTTTGTGGTGTTTTAGATTTGAAGGAAGTTGCATCACTGACTGGAGGTGGAGTATATACAAGTGAAGTGCAGAAGATATAGAGGGCTATGATATTGCCATGAAACTTAGGAGTAAACTAAAGGCTTCAGTACTTTCTATTTTTTGGCCTAATTTTGTGAACTTGAATGTATGTCAATTCTAGAACATTATAGGATTATTTTTATGTTTAGGCTTAATTTTTGTGAACATCAATGTATGTTAACTCTTGAATTGTAAATCAAGATCATGCGTACTTATCTTTAATATATGGATGCGACTAGTTGAAGTACATATTGGTTTAATATCTTCTATCATTATATTATAGTTTACCATTTAAAAAGTATATTGCAATAGCTTAATAACATTGTTCCAATAGTTTAGAAGAACCATTGTAATAGAGTAGACCGAGTTGTATAATAAAGTTGTTGCTATAGGTCTTTTGAAACGATTTGCAACTGTTACAGCAACCGCAGAAAAGTGTCGTCCTAGACTAAAGAATAAATGTTGCTATAGATAGTGTGTTGCAACAATTGTAAAACCGTTACTATAGACATATCGCAACAGGCTTATATGCAACACACCAGTTTCCGTTGCTATAATGTAATTGCAGTACTTTTTGAGTCTATGACAATGATTATTCTTGTGTTGCAACAGACCTATTTTCTAGTAGTGGATGTTTTTAGTATTGATGTTGCAAGTTATTTAGTTTAGAAAATAAGTTTGCAATCGAATATTAATTGTCATATTTTTTTTGTTGAAAAAGTAGTTTTACTAGCGAATGATTGATGGAGAGCCTTAGTCGCCACTAAAAATTACTATAAGCTTTAGTGGCAATATTTTGGAGTTTGGTGGCAACTTTGTCGCTATTAAATGTCAAGTTTTATTGTAGTGAATCTTAGTTGGCAATACTAATTATGAAGAGGGATTAGTCCCATGTGGCTTGTCACGTCATTAAAAAATTAGAGTATTAACTTTTGAGGATAGTTGTGATCTCCTAAAATAACGACGGAGATATTTTTAATTCCAAAATATAATAGAGGGTAATAATTATGTGGAGGGATTAAACCCTTTTTCCGTTTCTTAATATGCAGGAAGAAAGAAAAATGATTGATTAATATAAGACGGAGAGAATAATTACCCTTGAGATCCACCCTGGTAGGGGATAATTGATGAAAATAATAACAATCAGTAATATTATTTATTTTTTAACGTTCTCATATTTGTTTATAAAATATTAAAAAAATTAAGAAGTAAATAAATAAAATAATTTTTTTATTTATAATTTCTTAATATGCATGAAAAAAAGAAAATGAACATATAAAATGGATAGCGTAACTACCCTTGAGATCCATCCTGGTAGGGGATAATTGATGAAAACGATAACAATCAGAAATATTATTGTATGTTCTATGATATTCTCCACTCCATCTGTCTTATTACACAAGGCATTTTAAGTAGGACACGTTCTTTCATAAATTGCTCACCTTAATTAAAAGGAAAAAAAGGTTTAAAATATTTTGTTTTGATTGAAATTATTGTTATAATATTAAATTTTATGGAAGATTTTTTATTGTTTTGAGTTATCGGTGTATTTTAATAGTATATATGTGTTCATATTGACATATTACTATTTATAATTATATAATATTTTTTTATATCCATATCAGTATATATATACTTTTAAAATGCACAATTAAATAGTGCATGAGAAAAAATATTCTTTTCAAAATTTAATATCGTAATAATAATTTTAATTAAAATTTAAATAAACTTAAATATTTTTTCCTAATTAAAAAGTTAGAAATATTCTTAGTAAGTGGATGCATAGAAAAAGCTAAAGACTATATATTGAAATAATATGTGTTGATTTTTTCAATATAATCTTTTAGCTCGAGATTTGTGGATAATTAGATTTATTGAATAAAAATAATTTATTATATATAATAGCTGTTATAAAAATGTGTTTTCAAATATTAATTATTATTTTTTCAATTTAAACGATGAACAAATTCAACAGGAACATCGTAGATCAAAAGAGTGAACAAAGTTATTTATAATTTGACTTGTGAACATTTTTAACTTTAAGATATTCCTTGAACATATCCAATTAGTTATGTGCAACCGCATTAAAAATATGCATTTTTATTACATGTTCATTCTGACTTTCAAGTTATACACAACCGCATAATAAATTTTGATATATATAAAATTATTAGCTTGTATAAATTAAAAATATTATTTTTTTCGTTCTATTTTATATAGTATCTTTTAAATTTCAATATTCAGATAAGTCTACTTTTTATAGTAAAATTTTCTTATTTTTTATATATTTTAGAATTTTTAAATTATTGAGACTTATAGTATGTTCTACATAATTTATAAATATATAAATATAATTTCAAAATATTTAAAGATTTCACGCATAAATTCACAGTTAAACTTAAATTGTTTGACTCTAAAAAAAGAAAAAATATCACATAAATCAAAATAGAGAAATTAATTTTAAAAGTTATTTATGTCACTATTTAAACAAAATGATAAGATAAGTTATTTATCTCATTTATAATAGCGAAAAGGGCCAAAACTACCCTGAACAATAGGAAAGGGTCTAAAAATATCCTCCATCCATGTTTTGATCTAAAAATACCCTTTCATTCACCTATTTGACTCACATTTACCCTTTCATTCACCTTTTTGATCCACTTATACCATTTCATTCACCTTTTTGACTAACTTTATACCTTTATAACTAATAATCTATTTTTATTTTTATTTTTATATAAAAATATTTATTATTTATCATTTTCTTCTTAGATTAAATAAAAATATCATCTCTATTAATTATTTCCCACTATCTATTTAAATCAAAAATATATATGCCTCTTCAAGATCCCAATTTTTTTTTAAAAAAAATCTAGTACTTTTTGTATTTTCTCTAATTTATTTACTTTTTGAAAAAGCTTATTTTAAATATTTAGTATATCATAAAAATATTAATAGTGCCACAATATCTATGTTCCTTTTTTAAAAATAAATAAATAGAAAAAATTATTAACTTATTTTTTTTTGATCCGTGATATAAATAAAATATGACCAAAAACAAAACTTTTCAAAGAAAAAGTTCCACAATAATTTTATTTAAAATATTAACTTATTAAAAATAAATTTAAAAAAAGAAGAGGGGTGTTCGTAATAATAGGGAAAATTTAAGTAGAAAAATAAAAAAAAATGTGTATAATGTATTTTTAATAAAATAATAAATTGTTATGAGTATGAAATAATAATTTTTTTATAAAATATTAATCACCTATATCATGTTTTGATTTAATTAATTAATTAATATTAGCCGTTTATTTTTTTTTTGTCATGAGTCTACCATTCAAATAAAAAATTGAGGAAATGGAGAAGAATTAGATCCAAAAATAAATAAATAATAAAAAATTATAATATTTTTTTTTTAAAATTTTTTTTATCTTAAAGAAGTATATGTTTTAGTTTGGATAAATAATGATAAATAATCTAATTGAGGTGAGCTTTTTATATTTTCAATAGGAGAATGACATATAATAAATATTTTTTAAAAAGAAAAAATAAAAAGAAAATTGTTCATTTTAAGGGTATAAAAGGTAAACGGAAAGATATTTCTAAACCAAAAATAAACGAAGGATATTTTTAAACTTTTTCCTATAATTCAAGAATATTTTTGACCCTTCTTTCGCTATAATATAATGAATAACAATTTAATCCGTTAACCAAATGCTACAAAATTCTACATTGGGAAGTGAGCACTTGAATAACTTATCAATCTCGAAGGAGATATTTGTTCATTGAAAATTGTGTTACTGCCACATTGTATGTGTAATTAATTTTTAAGTAAATATAAAATATATCAAAACAAAGCATATTCAGCCTTGCTTTCAGAACTCATAAAACGTGTTCATTACGTTGTCGTATTACAGGTAATTACTATTTCATTCATTTTCGCTTTCACATTTGACTTTGTATACTCATTAAAAAAATAATAATGAATACATATATTTTATTAAGGAAAAAAGATAAATATATTTCAAATTATCGTATATGATATGCACTCTATCATACTTATAAAATATTGGTGTTTTTCTACTATCCAAATACTAAAACATATATAATAGAAGACGAAATAGAACACGTGTCGTAATCTTATCTATCGATCCAGTGTCATATCGATAGATAAGATTATAGCGTGGGTATATCTATGTATAAATGATATAGTTTTTGAACAACAGAAATATCAGTGTCTCAAAAGTATGACGAATGGTATCTGAATACAATTTAGGATATTTTATCTTTTTCTCTTATCAAATTTATCTCTTATTATAAATGATGCCTTGAAAATTAATTTAAAAAATAATTATATAGTATTAAAAGTAAAATATAAAAAAAAATATTGTCTTCTCTTAATGATATGCAAAAGATGACAAGTAAAAATAAAAAATTATTTTTAAAAAGTGAAAAATAAAAGTGAAGTACAAAGGAATAGTTAGTGTTATTTGACTCTTCTAAGTAATAAAATAAGATAATATATACACGTTTTTACGCTTAAGTCAAGTAGTCAACAATCAATTTCATTTTCATCTTATTTTAATCGGAAATCGATCCATAATTCACAGAACATTCACGTACTTCTTTGAGAAAAAAAATCACATAAATGTCTGTATTAAATCAAATCTATGTATGCCATATGTCGAAAAATAAACCATCAGAGTTAGTTAGTGTATATTTTTATTTTACTAAATCACTTTCATTTTTGGTGTATATATGTCATAAATTGTCTTTATTTAGTTGTTTATTTTAGAAATAAAATACATATTAAGATAATAATTAACATAGTAAAGTTATAGTTTTACCCTTATTAATTATAGTTTCAAAAAGGATGAATTAAAACTAAAAAAATTTCAAGAAATTTAAATGAGGATATAATAAAAATTTAATTTGTTCTTTCTTAATTTGTCAAAAATAATAAGTAAATACGAACAAAAAAATATGAACAAGTAAATGAAGACAAAGAAAGTACGAAATTATTATTTAAATAGTGTTCAGAAACATGAATATATATCTCCTTTGGGAGTACTTATGCATTTTCCCAAATTTAAATTCATTATAATATATTATACCCCAGTTAAACAACACTAACTATAATACTAACAAGCAAAGCAAGTCAATAGGTCAATTTTATGGAAACAAAAAAATTTGTTGTTGAGTTTAGCAAATAATGAAGGAATTATTTTTGTATGTGAAATGAAGAGATTGAGAAAATTGTGAAATTATGTTGGATAGTTGATCCTCTTAGGGTTATTAATTATTAATCCATCTTAATTTTTTTAAACTTCATTATTGTTTTGAAAGTCTACTATTCGTTTTCACATTATATCTTGACATTGAGATAATATCTCATGTGAATTCTTAATTTAGGATAATTTCTTTAGAAAAATATTAAATTTTATTTTATAGTTTTTTTCAATCAAACTCAGTCGAGATGGTCATAAAATACTTAAAATAAGTATGTTGTTATTGACTTATTTCTAATTAAGCATTAGCTTAAGATAAAAAACTTCATATAAGTAAATTGATTGAATAACTTTCAAAATAAAATATTAATAGTTGATCCATTTTAATTCTTTTAAGTAAACTATTTCGCCTTTGTGCGTCTTTTTGAATTATAGATAAATAGAGTGAATTTGTCTAGTGAACTATAGTATGTTTTGAGTAATCATTCAAATGCTATCTCATCCACATTCATCTTTGATAATATTAGTCAAATATATATTTAAAAAATTATAAAGAATATATTGGAGGATTAAAACTCAAAAGTTAACCTTTTATTTATTATTTTAACCAATAAATTATGGTTCTTTCTCCCCTTTCCAAACTAGGGGCATCAAAATAAGCCAAACATAGGAAATTCGCTCAGAATTCTAAGGGTTGGGCTCAAGATAATTTGAATTGGATTCAATCTCAACCCATTCAAGCTTAACCCATTTGAAGAGAATTCTCAGTTGAGCCCAATTCAATCTCCAATTTCAACCCGTTTTAAAACTTTTATTAAGATATGTTCCTATATTGAAGGTATAGATTATTATCTATTTAACATCTTTTAGAATTTATCTAACAATTTGTTACCTTTTTAACAAAAAATTCTTGAGTGGAAATTCAAATTGTGATTATAAAAGTTAAATATCAATATGTTAAATTATTGAGATTAATCGGGTCAATTTGGGCGGGTCAAGATCCAATCCATTTTGTAGCCCAATTTGAGCCCAACCCATTTGAGCTCAAAGTAAACTTGGGCGGGTTAAGACCCAACCCAATTTCTATTCAACCCATTGTAATATCTTCAATTTCAACTTAACCCGCCTATTTGACACCCCTAGTCAAAACTATTAGGATTGTCAAATAAATTGAAATAATTTGATCACGACTCACTAAATTCGACTTAACTTCCTTTTTTAAGCCATTCACTTTTCCTCTACCCCTCCCCTTTTGCCAAAATCAGGATCTGAAGACTTCGAATGCACCACATATGATTTTCTAAGTTAAATTTAAAATAAAAATAATAAAATTTAGTACTCTAACTTGATTCAAAACTTGATACTGTGGTAGTTCCTCTGCCTTGTACCAACAACATAAGAACATTCTACTTCTTATATGTGTTTATTGTTAATTATATCATAATTTCCATCAGTTTTTATATATATATACACGTGATTTTTTCTAAAATTAACAAATATACATACACCCGTACTAGCAATGGTGGGTCCGCCTCTGCCTCCCCTACCATATTAGCAAACATAGGTGCATGTTATAAAAAAAAAGTCATTTATAAAAGTGGATCTTGATCATAGTTTCATTTATAAGTCAGAAAAAGTATTTTGATATATTTGACGTTATTTTAGTTTAAAACAAGAAGAATGAAAAGTTTTCTATATTTTATTAAATTTTATGTCAAATCAAACTATATTATTCTTTCCAAAACAAACTATATGTTATTGACGTTTATAATATCATCAATAAGCGTTAAGAAGAATATTAAAACTTATCGTGGAAGCTAAATATGGTATAAAAAAAATCCACCAACGGTGAAACTAACTATAAGTTGACCAAACTATTCTAGACAACTGAAAATTTCAAAAAACAGCCAAAAAAAAAGAAGATGTTGATGATAATTGGTGATTATAAATAATGAGAAACGTACTGATTAACTAGGAAAATAATTGAATATTTGGCAGTTAGAACACATTATCAATTAATTAGTTCCTCTGAATTAAACTCTTTTGGATGGAAATATTCTAACAAAAATAATATAAAAGACTAAAGAGATTTTGGGTGTCCAATTTTGCTTTAATTATGAAGGCTACTATCTGTCCTTGGCATAAAATAGTGGTCCAACTTGCACTCTTATCTTCTCTCAGTTGATGAATTTCGAATACCAAAAATTCATCTGCCACTCATTCATTCAACTTTCTCTCGCTCGCGTACAGAGGTAGATTCAGAATTTTAAAATGATAAGAGCATTATTAATAATTTAAATACTTGATTGATTTGATTTTTAGATTTTACACAATTATTTTAGATACCCTTATTTATTTTTTGGTCTTTCCCAAAGCAATAGAAGATAAGAGTACTTATTTAGCTCTCTTGAGCAAGTTCCCTCCATTTCAGTGATTCAAATAAAGCTGAAAACTCATAATTCAGGGCAGTGATGATTCATAAGCCTTAACTGATACTGAGTTGTATATATCAATGCCTCTTACCACTTTGGAAATGTTTATTCAAAGACGATGATTGTATAGATGGTAGCATTTTACAATGTTAGAGCAGTAATGAAATTATATTTTTTCTTTTCTAGATTTTTTCATGCATGTTTCAACATACGTTTTGTAGTGACAGTTAAAAAGTGCATGGTTAAGCCAACTGATTGTCTTATCTCTCATGCTGCGATGTATTAGAAGCTTGACTCGTTTGTTGTTGGTCTCCTCAAGTAATAACGCAAGCTGTTTGCAAGAACCTGAAAGGTTACAGATTGAAATCTGTCAAGCTAAACGTAACAAGAGACAAACAGGTAAATATGACAATGACAATCATTGAAATTGCTTCACACAACAATATTACGAACCTGTTGAAGGGGTTTGATGAGAGCTTTGTTCTTGTAGCTTACATGAAATTTTGCCTTAGCTAGCAGTCCCTGTAACAGAATCGATGTATTAATCTACACTGCCACTAATTCATAATCATCAGAAGGAGTATAGCTAGCTTCATCCTTCAAGTATATATGATTTAAACAACCCTGTAAAAGTCTGACCTCGGTGTCAAATTCCCCTGATATAACATCAATGTTTATTTCAGTAATGATCTTGACGAGATCAACTATTAATCCAGGTCGATCTGCTGCCTCTACACACAGTAAGCTGCAAAACAGCAACGTTTTACTATCGTCTTTCAAGTTAGGCACGAAATGACATCTTATGGACAAGCTACTTGTTTATCAACATTAGTCTGAGAGCAACAAATATGACAATATTATTAAACGGACCTTCGTTCAGGACCATCATCATAGACATGGATATGAGTTGCTATGTCCACATCAAGCTGAAAATTGGCACAATAAACAACAAAACATAAATGATTAACATTAGACTTTTAAAATATTAAACTACTGATGTTTCTGCATCAATCATGTGCATTAGGTAGAGGCATTATTCTCAATTATTGAGCAAGCACTATGCAAGCCTAAGTAGAATCTGCTGAAGATGCATCACCAATTTTATAAAGTATTTCTTGAAGGGAACAAAGGATAATGAGACGTAAATGCAAGAAGTTCCAAATAAATACAAAAAGAATAGGAAGATTGTTTAGCATGGCCACACATGGAAAATTATGAAAAAGAACAAAGGATTTACAACCTTTTGACTTGGTTGAAAAGCACCAAAGGCTTCACCCATAGCTAACTGAGAGCTAGATTCCTGCACCAGAAATTATGCAGTAAGAAGAAGCAGCCATAAAAGACACCACAGAGGTACTCTTAACAAGTATCCACTGTGTGATGGCTGAAATTGCAGTGCTACCGGATGAAACTCCATCAAATTGTTGATAATTGTCAATCGAATTGCTTCTAGCAGCTCTGGATCCTCAACCTTTCTACCTGTAGAACTGAAAAAATCCCCGATAACAGAACAATCAGAATTTCTAGATATAATTAGATCAAGAAATGACATAAGAGCATAAAGGAATCCGAAATGACTTACGCATGTGTGATGCATAATTTATTGTGCTTCCCTGATGAATCTAGATAGACATTAGCCTTGACAACATTCAGTCCAAGATTTTTTAGTGCAGTCATCTGTAAACACATTCAGTAAAAGTTAGGCAGTACTAGAGAAAGATGTTCTGCCTAATCGACTCCAGAATTTCCAGCAATAGCATTTGACTTGAATCAATAGGAGATGAATCCTACTGTGTCAAGAAGAGCACCAAGGCGATCACCAAAGGTAACCTCCACTACAGTTGCTTCTGGATCCGAATCCAAATCTATTATGACTTTGGGCGTTGGGACAGCAGTATCTTGGGAACTCCCATCCTGATTACCAGTCCCATCAATCAAAAACAATATATTTAGTAAACAAAAACAAGGGGAAAAAGTTGTTTCAATCAATTAAGGTATGCAATTAGATACCTCAACAGCTGCAGTTGAAGATGCTTTTGGAATAATTGTACTCTCAGAAAAAGCTAATCTGAAAAAGCACAACATGTAGATTATATTCCTGGTCGAAGCAACACAAAGCACTTAAATTCCAGGATAAAGTAAATTTATGAACTTTAAGAAAGTGGGATGATGCTCCAGTCATTATCATTTTGCAAATTTTCCACTACTAAACACTCAACCAATCCATGATTATACCCTTTGCATCGCGATTTTAATCAACAATTCTTTATTAGATTTGGAATTTTATTTCACTCCTACAAGAACCTAGACAAAAACTTCAATACTGCTAAAAGAGAAAACAAAAATTCTAAAATGAAGATTCATAACTGATAGCCATCAAATTAACCCGAAACCTTGGGCAATACTCAGAGGATTAAATTCCTTAAAGGACACACAGTGCAATCTGTGGGCTCGGAATTAATTTTTAATTATCTGTCTAACCATTACAGTATCTGCTTTTGATAATTCTGGTTAGGGATACAGAAAGTTAACATCAAAAAGAAAAAAAGAATCAAATTTTAAAAAAATACATTCGGGATAGGGGAAAGGGAAATGATCGAAATAGTCAATCAATTGAGCTACTAAAATTTCGAGATATTAATCAATCAACTTGGAGAAGATGGAAATTTTCTTTGTTGGGTCTGCAACTAATCAAACAAACTCAAGATTACCTCTTGGAAACAAGGCATATTCTCTGTACAGGATCCAAACCAAAAGAACCTCTGAAGAGAACTGAACTTGAAATGGGTATTTTCTCAATTGCATTTAAATTAGCATAAACCCCAGAAATGCTCCCACAAGAAGCCATAGCCACAGCCATATCAGTTCAAGAATATTGAAAAATTGAACAATAGCTGTATAAAAGGAAAAAAGTTTGCGTCTTTTTCACTCTGGGTTTCTTAGTGAAATAGTATACTACTAAAGGAAGTAACCAAAGAGAATCACGGAAATGGAAAGATAAGAAAAGAAGCAAATTTTAAGAGAAGAAGAAGCAATAGTGTTGATTGTTCTTCTAGTAGTATCCGCCATTATAATGGAAGGTGTCCTCTTTATAATATACGTGAAAAGGTATAAAATTATGGGCCTTGTTTGTCTTTGTTGATGAAAGCTGAGCCTTAGAAATTTACTTCAATTTTATCTCATCCTTTTCTCACTTTTTTTTTGCAGTGTTGTGAAGCTGTGATTGTATTGAGAGAGACAAGCCAAAGAACCAATGGGCAAGATATGAATGATCCTCAAAGCTACTTCCTCATCTTTTTTACTTATTCCTTTTTATTATATAAAAAATAAAAATTACCACCTCACATTTTATTTTATTTGAAAAATCTATAAAGTTTACACCGTTCATAAATTATAATAACTAGTTTTATATATACATATAAAAATACAATAACATATTTAATGTAATTTTACAAGTAAAAACTGAAGCGCGTAAAAAATATTTGCACATTCATTTATCATGTTGATAGACTTTAAAGAGAAAGTTTAATGCACTAAAATTTTCATTATACACAAGATCCGGAAAAAGAAACGATCACAAGAATTTATTTTACAAATTTTACATTATATTTTCAATAGACTCAAATGGATATTTTTTTTTCAAAAAGCATATTTGCAATTACAAAAGTTAAAATAATGACAAGGAAAGTTGTAAAAATAATATTATTAATTTTAGTTATAAAATAATTTTAAATTACCTCCTCCTCAACTAATGATAGAGACACTATTGGCTAGCATAAATGGGACCTTCATTATCTTCTCCTATGACGTGTTCCATTTTTAATTAATATTCTCTCTTTTTCTCTTTCTGGCAATGTGACTGAATGTTGAAAGAGCGCGTGCTGAAATATCAATATCTCCTCTGTCACTTTTATTTTAGGCATAATATATAGATGTACCCTTTAATTTGGTTTTAAATCATATTATGTTTTTTAATTTTGTATATGCATAAATAGACATTTAAACTTGTATAAAGTTAAACAAATAGACACATATGTCCTACATGTCATCTTACATATTAATTTTTGTATTACGTGGTGTCCTACGTGTATTGTGTCATATAGGATTGATGTGTTTATTTATTTAAAAGTTGGATAGTTAAAGTGTCTGTTTGTGCAATGTGAAAGTTGAAGGTCAAAATTAAAATTTGAAATCAAATTTAGGGTCCAATATATTATTATACCAAACATACGGATATTTAAATTATTGATAAAGATATCATAAATTATAAGATAAAACACTAAAATAAAATATATTTAAAATGAATTATGAATATCTGACACGTGATATATCTCTTTATAATAGAATAATTTTTGATTAATTCATTCAAAAATATCATAATTAATAAACGGTCTTGAAGGCTATCGAAATTTGAATGATGATGATAGATTGTGACGGTTTCATAGTTGTAGCATTTTGGTTCATAGGCTTATTAGTAACTAGTTTTTTATTTTAGACATATTTTTTTTTTATCATAGCACCCTTTCTAGAAAGTGGTTATAAGAGTAGGTGTATTTGTTATTTGTGTTTGTTGGTTATGATAATACTTAAATTAGTTATCAAATAAAAAAAAATATCGTGTGAATTGAATAACTAAAAAAATATATCTAAAGTTTAAAATGTGTAATTCGAATTACAAAAGGATTCATGAAGTTTATACAGTTTCCTTCTCAAATTAGGAAGTTTTCTTGGAGTTTCATTTCCACCATTTCAAACTCTAATACTATATCTGTTTTATTAAAAACTTTAAAAATCACTATAAATTTCAAGAAGAAATTAGTTAAATATACATCTTATTTTATTATAATTTTTAAATTTTATACTATTATTTTTTAAAAAATAAAAAATTCTCTATTAAATGTTCTCTCTCGAATATATTCCTATCCCATGCATATACATTCCTCTCATGTAATATTGTATCACTCGCAATCAGTGGGCTATATGTTCGCAGATTTCTATTAATAATTACTTTGATTAATTTAATTTAGATATTTTTTCTTCTAGATTGACATAATTTTTCTCCTCAACTTTGTAAACACTTGCCAATCTATAAGGTTTCTTGCGCCCTACATTGAATAATATTTGCTTGCAATGCATTTTTTTAATCTAGAATTGTAAATTCTTGCTAATATATGACATTTCTCCTCTTTTGCCATTATTATTATTTATTTAATTTTCGCACTCATGAATTCATATAATTAATTATAATTTAACGAGCTATATTAGCTAATATTTGTGTTTTTCTTATTAAAAGCTTGTGTTATGATTTTAAGAGAACATCTTCATTAGATTATTATAAAATAATAATTTTATATCAAATTAGTTGTTTCGCGGACTATGATTTGTGATAATGATAAAGACATAATTTTGAAATTAATAAGTATGTTTATTTAATATAATTGAATTTTCTTATAGTTTTTAGAATTTATAACTATAAATCATATTTTGAAAATTTTCAAGTCAATCCTTCCCTTATTCAAATCCATATTTTAAAAAATATTTAAAATTATGATTGCATCTCAAATGAAGGCTAAACATTAAAAAGGGCACCAAAAAAAAGTGGCCAAACTGCTGAAAGCCCAGGCACTATATACGGCCCAATTAGAAAATTTCACAAAGTATTCAGAGACCCGACCCGACCCGACCCGCCCCTCCCAACCCCGCCCCTTTGTTGACTGGGAACATCCAAAAGAGCGGAGGAGGAGGGGTTTTTGAAGAAGAAGAAGAAGAAGAGACTAATCGAAGAAATGGCGAAGTCCTGTAAGGGCCTTGCTGTGGAGTTGGTCAAGTGTCTTAGCGAATCGGATTGCGTTAAGGTATCCTTTCTTTAACTTTTCTCGTTGATTTGTTTACTTAAATTTCTGAAATCGAAAGAGCCATGTGGTTTGATCTTCTAGGTTGAGAAGAAGAGTTTCAGGGAATGCGCGAAAGAAAAGAGTCCATGTATTCCTAGTGAATGTGTAGGACTAAGGGAAACCTACTTCAATTGCAAGAGAGGACAGGTATACTTTATCAAAATTTGCTATAGGTTTTACATCTTTTTACCTGCTCTTCATGTATTCGAGTGGTTCGATGAACTTGTCTTGTATAGCTTGCTTGCTTCTGCACTATTAAATTTGTGAAGAGTTAGTTATTTGCTCATTGCTTAATGCAATTAGTTTCTCTAGTTTGATCTTTGGAAATGGTTATTCTTGTGGAAAGTTACGAACTGTGGCTGGAAATGTGGTGTATTATCGAGGGAAGATTATAAAGAGGTGGCTAGAGAGGATTCATATAGCCAACTACAATTAGTGTGTGATTGAAGCATCATTGAGTATGATCAATTGATGATTATTGGATCTATTTTAACAAATAGATCCCTCCCATCAATTACTCCTGCTAGGTCTTTTGAAAAATTTAACCCTACTGGTCAGATTTCATCCTTTGCCTAGCTTTTCCTGTATTTTAAACCACAGGAATTCTGCACATAGTCCTTGTATCATACCTTGATCTTTGGTGGCATGGCAGTAGGTGAAACACGTTTTTGCAAATAGTAAATAGAGAACTATTGAGAGCTGAGAAGTGTATGGAGAACCTTTTCCTTTGGCTAAAACTGGACATAAATTTTGGAACGAGCCAAGATGGGAAGTAGGACACATAAATAGGAACACAAAGTGAGGAGAAACATTCTGTCTCAAGAGAGCGAACGTCATTGTTATGTAGCACAAAGTAAATATCAAGAGGTTCATTGCTGTGTAGCACAAAGTAAAAATCACGAGGTTCAATTTAAAATGGAAGGGATATTTGTGATGTTTGACTCTGATATGAATAATGCATCCTTTGAAGTGGAAAGGAGTGTTCCACTTTGTTATGATTGATAGGATAAGCTAGTTAGTTAGTTGATTATTCCTCAAAAGATTTTCTTCTGAAAGTACCATGATTGGAGAAATCCAAGAATTAATCTGAGCACCTTGTGGGGGTACTCTTATGGAAAGTGCTTCCAAGTGGCACCTTGATGGTATTCCTCTGTTCCTGTAAGTTGGTCGAAACCACTTTGATATTGTCCTCTTGGGTGATCTTTTTTTTTCAAGCAATATGGTTTATTATTATTAGTCTTTTCAATCACATGATAATTTTAAAACTGAATGCAGGAATTTGTTCTCTAAATATAATTTTGTGGGACGATGATAATTGCTATACTGATAGGTTTGTAAGACAATCCTTTGTCCCATATTTACCTTTTTTGTGTGCGGTGGGCGGATTAGGCCAATTTAAACTACTTACTATCACTTAAAATACGCTTGCTTGGAAAACCAAAGAGTTGGAGTTTGAATGTAGTAGTTGGATTTTTCAGGCTCAATGCTTTCTGCATATGCGAGTAGTGATTTGATAGGGGAAATATTAACCAGATAAAATGTCAAATCACAGTCCCTGAACACATTGGTTTAAGAAGTAGGGAGCATGGCTAGTGAATAACAAAATATAAGGATTATCTCAGTAATCTATAACCTTCTATAGATCCTTGATGTAAAAAAACTAAGACAGAGAGAATAGTAACTGGTAAATTTCAGGTTATGTGGCTTGATTTAATCTGAACTTGAATTCTGGAAATGATTTCATGTTCCTCATATTTCAGTTCATTCTTCAACCTAATTCCATCAGATTCAGGATGTCAATGATGTTACATCAATCTCAACAGCTGTGTTGTTTGTGTCTTTAAGCTTTTGACCTGTATACAAGGTCTTCTGCTATCCCTGCCATTTTCTCGTGATCTTTTAGTGATAATCACTTTTAAAGTGGTGCCTATAACCATCCCTAAATTTTTTTGCACAAACCGGTGATTAGGTATTGGACAACCAACATACCAGATGAGAATAAATCATTATGTATTTATCAAATCGAATAGATCACTTATGTGAAGTTCCAAATCTAATGCAGATATGCTAATGTTTGTTATACTGGCAATTTTTTACTTCATTTTTGCCGTTTGAAGTGTCCTCCAGAAACAACCTCTCTATCTCTATGAGGGGGTAAGGTTTGCGTACACTCTACCCTCCCTAGATCCCACTTGTGGGATTTCACTGTTTATGTTGTTATTTGCTGTTAGATTTGTACTGCTTTGCGCTGTTTGCAAGAGAGAGATCATTGTGGATTAGTTTATGAATTCTGATTTTGGTGTTGTGGACGTGAATGCTATAGTGTTTTTTCTTGGCCTTGGTGGTATCTCATGGATTTGTTTAGTTGTCTAAACTATAAAGCATTGTGTCTCTGTTGAGGAAGGGTGTCAGATAGTGACGAATTCTAGATTCTTCTTCTTAGTTAATACTGGATTTTGTTCATATAACATTCTTATATTGACTTATCAGAAGTAAAACTAAATAGAGCTTTATTAAAATGGAGGATCTGATATGACACGTGATTGTTTAAGTTAATAATGCATGTGAAGTTGTGAACCATAAATACTTGTGATAAGTTTACATGCTTCTTCTCAGCCTGATCCAACATACCCTTTTTGCACTGTGATATTGACATGCATCTTCATCCTATCAACACTCCCTCTGACCAACTGTTGTCTCTTTCAGCTGGACATGAGAGCTCGAATTCGTGGAAATAAAGGCTATTAATTGGTAGGACTGGCGCAAATTCCACACATGAGAAGTACGATATTTTCCAGACTGGACTGCATGTGAAGACTTGCAGTGTTCTGTACAAATTGCAATCTACAATTTTCTCAGCAACAGTGTCGCACATATACAAGTTTCTTGGATACTCATTTTACTTGACAAACTTTGTACCTGGTGCTTCGGCCCCTTCTTAATTTTGAATACCGTTGATATTGGATGTGAAATTTGTTTTACGTACCACTGATGTGAGATGCTGCAGAGACTATTTGTTTATCTATTTTTTAGCATAGTTCTTGGTGGGATTATTTGTCCTCAATTGAATAAAATCCTCTTTGAATTTATTTTTTCCCTCTTCTTTCTCAAGCCGCCCCCTCCCCTCCCCTCCCCCGCGCTTGTATGTGACTTGTGAGCAAGGTAGAACCAATTTGGTTTGTCCAGACATGGAACATGATTTGTTTGTAACCTCACTGGAAGAGCCATCTAATGGGTATATATTTCAACCCAAATATGACCATTAAAGTACCCAATTTCAAACAAATGTTTACCATATTTTCTTACTCCCAGTTTTTAGTTTACATCTTATAGTACTGTAATATAATTTTAATTATATAATATTTATTTTTCTAGAATGAAAGTTACTGCTCCCTCTGTCCACTTTTGTCAGTTGTTTTTCTAAAGTTAAATGGATTAATTTTCTAAGTTAAATTAAATTATATTAATTTGATATTTTAAATAAAAAAATTAAATACTCAAAAATTATTCAAAATATATTACATTACACTTTTTTTTGTTTGCATATCAATAGAATAAATAAAACATAAAAACTTATAATTTGACTCTAAAATAGAAAATATGACTCTAAAGATGTGGAGGGAGGGAGTATAAAAATGAACAAATTTAACTTCCATTTTAGAAAGAAAACGGAATGACAGTGTAGTTGTGTGGTTCATTAGCAGTTATCATTGCGCTCAGTAGAGAACCATTCAACTTCACATACAACACAAAAACAACGACGCTGGAAGAATCAGGATTGCCGGAAGAAGCGTCCGTGGATCACCAGTCCGGTACCGGAAAGTCCGTTGCGCCTTCATCGATGATGGCAGATAATGCCGCAACTTCAAGTGCCAATCTCCGCAAACTCTCCGACTCCCTCTTAGCCTTGCAATGCTGCTTAACCGAGTTAAACCAACATATCAATTCCGTTCGGTCTATAATTCCCTCTGTGATACCCGGACTTGCGACTAATATCAGTACTCTTTTACCCACCTCATCACCGCCAGCCACAGAACCACTCCTGAAGTCAGAATCATCTTGGGAATCTGACCCCTCTGAAGAAGAAGAAGAAGAAAAAGAAGAAGAAGAACAAGAAAAAAAAGAAGAAGAAGAACTGCGATCCCGTCGTAGCGAAGAAGTGCAATCACCTCATCGTTCAGAGCTGAAATTCCCTCATAGTTCGGAGTTGAAATCTAGTCGTAGCAAAGAAGTGCAATTCCCTCATCGGTCAGAACTGGAAAGCTTCTGCAAATCAATGAATAGTAGTGAACTTCGGAGGTACATGGTGACGCGAGTCTCAGATACAAATAGACTGCTCGAAGAAGTCCCTAAGGCATTGAGGCTCTCGCGCCATCCGGCAAGGCTTGTACTGGACTCTATGGGGAAAATTTATTTTCAGGAGAGAAACTCTTATACTAAAAATTCACGCATGGTCTGGAGAAGGAAGGCTGCTGTATTAGTTTTAGAATGCTTCTTATTGATGAGAGTTGACAAAGTTGAGATTGAGAAAGAGGTGAAAGAAGAAGCTGATAAGGCAGCTTTAGCATGGCGAAAGAGGATGATTGCCGAAGGAGGTGTAGGAAAGGCTTGTGAAATGGATGCGCGGGGTTTGCTATTGCTTCTGGGATGTTTTGGGATTCCAGGAGGATTCAGCAATGAGGATATCAGGGATTTGCTTCTCATTAGTCACATCACCAAGATTTATCGTGCACTCAGGAGATCAAATGTCCTCACGGCTAAGATTCCAGGTATGTTCTTCATCAATTCAATTTGTCTATAAGTTACATTTAGATCGAACGTCCTCTAACTAGTCTGATTGAAACAAAGTTACCTAGAAGCAACTAATAAGTTTTGGGGTTGTTCTAATATACTCCCTCTGTCCCAATTTATGTACACAGTTGGAATTTCAAGATTCAAAATTCTGAATCTTGATGTGAATTTGGACATAGAAGCTTTAAGTTTCTTGAAATAAAATTTGTATATATCTGGAAACTACACAAAAAGTACTATAAATCATAATAATTTAAAATATTTAAAAGGCATATAAAGAACCAAGAAAAAATTGGCTGTCTCTCGAAATTCAACTGTGCCACAGAAATTGTGAGGAGGGAGTACTTATCAAACAAACAAAAAAAATCCTTTCCCTTTTATTTACTAGTGTCTTGCACTATTTTATGTTGCTTCTCAATAGCTTCAAAGGGATTTGTCCTTTCCTTCATCACGCCCCAAAGACACATGAAGAGCTCTCACCCTATTCATTATCCAACCTGAGATGACAATTTTTATTTTATTTGGTAGCACCGAGTAACTGGTTGGACCTCTTAGATTTTCACAAATAGTTGTCTGAGCATCAGAATTCCCATCTGCTAGTACTTTGGACCATGCCTTAGGTCTTTGAGGACAACAGCTTCCCGGATATTCTATGGTCCTCCTACTGTTGCCCCTCAATGAATCATGATTATAAATTTTTGTATAAGAACATAGCTGTCACGCTTATAATCATATCTTTCCTTGCTAAGATCTCATGCATAGAACTTTTTACGATGAAATATTTTTCTTGGTTGAGAAATGGTATAGTTGTAATGAAATTGCAGCATTAAGGAAGTGCTGAAATTATGAACTATATACAAGCGAGCAGAAAAATACAAGGGATGTCCCTTTCTAATCTTGCGGTGACTCGAATAGTAGTACTATATTGAGCTGTTGCTAGTTGACCAGACAGATCATGCTTATAAAGTTTGTGATCCTGGATGATCTAATGCTCATTTTTTTGGTGGTTCAGATGCATTTCTTGGTAAGTATTAGAAGCTACTCAACCAATTGACTAATTTCAAAGTCTGTACACAGTTTCTTGTTGTTTCTTCATTCACTTCATTTGTGTCGCTTGATATATATTAGAAGCCACTCAACCAGTTGAGCTACTTTCAATGAATTTAAAAGTATGACCTCACTTTTTTCTGATCTAAACAAGTAAAAGAAGTTTGTATAACACTAGTAGTTGTTAATTAGTGCAAATAAGTGCTTATATGTGAACATGACTGATTTATAGGCCAAATCACAACCTGGTGGTGTTAAAAATTGTTAATATCTAGCCATGGGTGGAGGACCTTGCTAATTTTACTTGAGACTCGGTGACACAGATACAGAATGGAGGTATATTCAATGTCTGAATTCGAATAACCAAAATTTAAAGTATTTGTTGAACTCTCAGCATCATTATTGGAGAGATAAATGAACTAAGCTTTTTGAATGATTAAAATAAAAAAAACGACATGGACAGGATCAAGCAGTCAGCATTGGGGCAACTTCTCAATTTAGGTAATCTTAAAGTTCAATTCAAGGACCTTTTTCAATCTTGTATCTGCTTGGAAGTTACAAGTCTCCTTTCAATGTTTGTTTTCATTGTTTGTTGTTTCAGAGATGAAGCCTTTAGCTCTAATATGATTCATTTTGCATATTTTCATACCTTCTCTTTATCCCAAGTATTGCATCTGACCTTGTCGCGTAGTTGCTGTAATTTATCCGCCTGCTTAACACTGGTTTGTGTAAATCTGTAACAGAAATAATTGAAGGGATGGTGAAGCAAAATTTGGAAGTTGATGCTGTTCATATTGCCTACACTTTTCGAATTGACAGGTTTAATCCTCGGAGACTTTTGACATCATTTTTACTGAATTCCAGAGAGTCATTGAAGAAAAGGAACGAAAAATCAGAAGGTTCACTTGCTGCTGTGGTAATTCTTCAATTTCATTCCAGCACTGATAGGCCCCCCCTCTCTGATTTCTCTCACGGTCTCCTCAAGTTAACCATGCATTTTGTTATGTTGTACAGAATGAAGCAAAAAGGAAACATTTGAATGATCTGACATCTGTCATCAAATGTTTGAAATGCCACGATATTGATCCTTCAAAACTTCTTCCCGAGTGGAAAATCAATGAGAAAATAATGGCCCTGGAGAAAGAAATTCGTGGATTTGATAAGCAGAAAGGTAAGAATGCGGAACGAAAGAGAAAAAGTGATGAAACTGAGTCGTCGAGAGGGTTCAGAAATAGAGAAGCAAAACGCTCATATAATCCGCCATGGGTACGACAGCAAAGAGTTGATGATCATGTCGATAACAATAACACCTTGCCAGAAGGTCGAACTACTGGCCATCTTCATGGTTATACTGTGTCCTCAACAGTATTGCATGGGCCTTCTGCAGGCTTTATACATGAGAATATTGCAGGCTCACTTGTAGGAACTGTGGGAGGTGTGGCCATGGGTGTAGCTGGAGCAGGTATACCAGCAAGTGGCAATGGTATTCATGCAGGTATATCAGCAGGCACAGATGTTGTTCAGCAAGGAGGTCCATATGCTGGAGGTCATGGAGGGACTCTAGTTGATAGTACGCCAGGACAAGTAGGGAGTCATACTGATCAGTTATATGATCGGAGCGGGAATGCAGCCGTGAATGATAGTCTGGCCTCATGCAGCAATGCTTATGTGCCATCATCGTACTTGGAGGGCTCTAAGGGGTTGCCAAACACCACGCATACTGATGCTTAAAGGTCACCACCATACTCGGAAGGTTCTACAAGATTGCCAAACGCCATATCCGGTGATGCTGCTGGCCGGAGTTCTGCATCTGATATCTACCAGGTTGCTGATACTGACGCAGCAAGTGAATTACACATGAGCAGTGGCGTACTAGCAGTTGATACTGTTTCATCTGCTGCGTCTGCTCATCCTTCATCCAATTTGTACCAGCCGAAATAGATTTACCTTGGGCAGTCACTACACTTTAGTTTTCTTTTCTTTTCTGTAAACCCAACCTTAGAAGTGACTTCTATATGGTCTGTTAAGGCAGTCTCAGAATTGTGAATATTAGTTACTAAAAACTCTAACCAATTGTGTAGGCTTAGCATATTAATGTCTATAATCTACCAGGAAAAAATTAATTTCTCTGGTATATAAAACCTTCCTTTTGTACTCCATTCCTTTGTAACTTGTATTGTATTTGCTTTTATGATTTACCACTCAAAATGCTATATTTTCTTATTTGGAGTTGAAGATGGCAAGGGAAGCACCCAATAATTTACTTACCAACTGCGTATTGAGCTGTTGGATCTTATTTTTTTATTTGCAGAAGCTGAAGAACAGGCTAATAAACGAACTTGTTAATCATATGTTTTCTGGCTACACTTCAGTTGCAATAATTGTTGTTACACATTGCTTTTTAATATAATTATATTTTAAATATCTCATAGGATGTAAATGTATATTTTTCATAGTACCGAAGATAAATATTTAATTTTATTAAAATATAGAGATAATTTTCGAAATTGAGTCAAGTTAGAACGAGGTTAACTGTAATTAAGTAATTAACCCTAATTAATTTTCACTCCGAAAAAAACCCAAATAAAAGAAATATAAAAATTCATAGAGAATTGCAAGAAAAAGGTTTCTCATTTTTCTCCTTTGTGTCAATTCTGGACGTTTCGCCATGGTTGAACCAGCCGATGCTGCCATCGCTGCGCCGTCTCCATCACGGCCATCGCCGGCGGTAGAAGCTCAATCGCAACTCATAGAAACAGTAAATGCTCTGCAAAACATTACCAAACAGTCTGAATTTCTGCAGCCACCAACAAATGACGACTCAATTGCCAAATTCAGCAAACTCTCGGATGCTTTCTCCGCATTCCAGGTCTGCTTTGCTGAGTTACACCGACACGTTGTTTCCATCGGGACTTTAATCGACTCTATGCGACCCCTGGATACAACTAGTACTACCCCCTTATCTGTATCCTCACTTCCCGCAGCCGCAGCCCCAGGACCAGAACCGGCAATGGAATTCGGTCCCTCTGAAGAAGAAAAAGTGGAAGTGAAATCCCCTTGTTTAGAGCTAAAATCTACTCGTTCAGAGCTAGAAAGCATCTGTAAAAGGGTGGACGGTCGTGGTCTGCGGAAGTACATGATAACGCATATCTCAGATATAAATCTACTGCTTGAGGAAGTCCCTAAGGCATTGAAACTCTCGCGCAATCCGGCAAGGCTTGTATTGGATTGTGTTGGGAAGTTTTATTTGCAAGGGAGCAGGGCATATGTTAAGGGTTCACCCGTGGTCAATGGAAGGAAGGCTTCTATATTGGTTTTGGATTGCTTCTTGTTGATGGGAATCGACGAGGGAGTTGAGTTTGAGAAAGAGGTGAAAGAAGAGGCGGAGAAGGCAGCTTTAGCATGGAGAAAGAGGTTGATTGCTGAAGGAGGTTTACGAAAGGTGTATGACATGGATGCCCGGGGTTTGCTATTGCTCATTGCGTGTTTCGGGATTCCAGGAGCATTCAGTAATGAGGATATCAGGGATTTATTTCTGGCAAGTCCGTTCAAGAAGAATATTTCCGGTTCCCTCACAAGATCAAATGTCTTCATGGCAAAGATTACAGGTCCTATTTTCATGAATTCAATTGTCTGTAAGCTACGTTTGCATAAATTGTCATTTGCTATTCATGTGAGATGGCGTGCTTTTAGTAAGTTGGTATATTTTAATTAGTCTGATTGAAAAAGATCACTAATACAAGTGGTTTGATTTGGTTGTATTGCTGTAGATAGAACTTCCCTAACTTAGGATAACTTTTTAAAATGCAAATAATTTTGACACTATGATGGACTTTACTCCTTGCATACTTGAAGGGACAACAAATTTGCTCACAGTTTGGAGACCATCAGTACTTGCTTGGTGTGTTCTTCTGTAAAAAATATACTTACCAAACTTAGAGCTTTCCCTTCCTATTTGTTTACTGGTGTCTTGCACCTGTCCTTCCCTTTTTATTCATCTCATTAGATTCAAGGCTTTTCTCTTACCCTTATCATACCCAAAAGACATCAGGAGCTCCCACCCTTCCCATTTATCCAAATTGAGATGCCAATATTTATTTGGTGGTACCTAGGAACTGGACTAACACCACCTCTGAAATTTTCACAAACTGTTGCTTGTGCATCAGAATCCCCATCCTCTATTACTTTTGGTCCATACATAGGTCTTTGAGGATTACAACTTCCCAGATTCTTTAAGATTTTTCTTGTGCACGGTGCACAATGAATCATAATCCATGGTAATGATTATATTTTTGTATAGGAACATAGCTATGATTCTTTTAGTGCATATCTTTTCTGTCTAAGATCTCGTGCATAGGACCTTTGAAGAATAACTTCTTTTTGGAGAAATGCTAGTTCTATTGAAATTGCAGCACTAAGAAAATGCCGAAATATGTACAAGTGAGCGAAAAAACATAAGAAATCCTTTCTATTCTTGCAGGATTATAAAGCTTTTTAAAAAGAACTTCTGTGTAACCTTTATGAAATTAACGGCACTTGAAAACTTCCGCAGAATATGCCCACATGCATGATGAAAGTTTTTCCTTGTAGTTGTAGTCCAACTTCCCTCCTCTTACTCCTACTCAATAGGAAACTTATACTAGTTACTCAAAAATCATGCTGCTCAAACAACACTGGGTTTTTTAGTCCCTTGTCTCCGATGAGCTTTGTTAACTATAAGTTGTTACTCCATCATAATATACTTCCCAAATCTAAAGCCCATTAAAGTGTGTTAAGGAATTCATCAACTCTCATAATTTCCTTTCATTTAGCTGCCTCCTAAAGGCAATGTTCCACCTCTGTGGTGTTCATAACTTTGATATGGATCTTTGTTGGAACAAAGTTAGATTGAAAATATATGGGAGTAAAGCTTCCAAATTGCTTTTTTCATGTCATTCATTCTTCAAAAACTTGGTCTTTCTTCCAATCACCACTTTTTGAAGAATGAATGACATGAAAAAAGCAATTTGGAAGCTTTACTCCCATATATTTTCAATCTAGCTTTGTTCCAACAAAGATCCAAAGCTATGGACACCACAGAGGTGGAACATTGCCTTTAGGAGGCAACTAAATGACAGGAAATTATGAGAGTTGATGAATTACTTAACACACTTTACACCTTTAATGGGCTTCAGATTGGGGAAGATATATTATGATGGAGTAGTTACAACAAAAGGGTGTTTATAGTTAACAAAGCTTACCGGAGATAGACCAACCTAGTAATCATAATCTAATTTGACCTTGGAAATAAATTTGGAAAAATATTACACCTTACACAATATCTTGTTTCATCTGGTTATTGGCCAAAGAAGTAGCTTTGACTCAGCACAATGTGATGAAGAGAGGGATAACCTTATGCTCAATATGTTTTCTTTGTAAGGAAACATATGAGACATTGAACCAATAGTTTATACACTGCACTTACACTCTGAAGCTATGGAGAATATTTCTAAGTCTCAAAGGCATCTCCTGGACCATGCCCAAGAAAGGCTCTGAAGAGTGGGGAGGAAGCAAGAGTACATGCTAAAAGCAGAGATAGATAGAGAATTATTTATGATAGTCAACCTGGAAAGAGAGGAATTCTAGGTGTTTTGAGAGCAGAGAGAATAATGTGTAGAAGGTTAAAATAATCTTATATTGACTATAATGTTCATCACCACAATGGGTGCTCGCTACATTTCGAGCACATGAAGTATCATAAAATATATACATATACAATAAGTTCAACTTAATCCTACATCTTTTATACAAAATAAGTATATTAATAAAATATAGTCTTAAAACCTATCAAATTTAAATCTTATATTCGACTAATAATGTACATCATTACAATTACTAAGTACCAAGTATAAGTGCAAAATTGTCTTCTAAACTAACCTTTAAAATATTTCCATGTAAAGTATGATATATCTTACATGTCATTTTATCATTCTATTCATAATTATTTTCAATGTTTTCCTATTTCGGGAAAAAGATTATTAGTATTATCATTGAGCACTTAAGGGTATGATCTAGTAGTAGATGAAGTGGTTGAAAACCATGAGGTCTCAGGTTCAAATCCCAGTGGAGACAAAAAAACACTAGGTGGTGTTTTCCATCTGTCCTAGGCTCTTAGGCTTGGTGGACAAAGTTACCTGACACTTATTGCTGGTGGGAGGTGATATATATCCCGTCAAATTACTTAGAGGTGTGCGAAAGCTGATTCAAACACTAGTCACAGAAATAAAAATAAAAATAGTTACCATTGATTACATCAATTTTATAACCAGAGGCGAATCTAGGATTTAAGAACATGTATGCACCACCGAAAGAAAGATGGAAAAAAATGCATTAAGTGAGAATTGATTTGTAGTCCTCTTGGTAAGTAACTCAACATCCAACCAATTGCACCATTTAGCCTTCATGTAGCATAAGTCCCAACAAATAATATTATTCCGATTTTAGAAAATTAGTACCTAGTTTTACGGAGAGCCCACGGGTTCTCATGTAGTCGTGCCCATTTCTAACTTAAATTGTATAAATTGATTTATCTACAAAGTTAAGAAACAAATGTTTTCTTTATCCAAAACATGATGATGAACTATATTACGCCTCTCAACTTTCTCAACATCGGTAAGGTCACTCTACCCTCCTCGAACCCACCTATTGAATTACATTGGGTTTGTTGTTGTAAACTATATTATATTTTCTCGTCTCAAAATTCCTAAGAGAAAAACAAAAAGGAGGAAAAATTACTACGGAAGTCATAAGTGCTTAAGATGGTACTCCATTGGTTTCCCCGTCTCAGAATTCATAAGAGAAAAACAAAAAGAAAAGGAAAAATTACCACAAAAGTCATAAGTGCTTAAGATGGTACTCCATCCGTTCACTTTTACTTGTCCACCTTGGATTTGCACGAAATTTAAGAAATAATGATTAATATGAGTATCTTCCCACATTGTTATATTAATTGATGTATTGTTTTAGGTCTGTGCAAATAATTTGGGGAATAAGTAATCAATTTTGAGGGTAAACCAAGAAAAAATCAATTGTCTTTTTCATAAATACTAAAACTGACAAGTAAAATCTATTTTTGGAATATTAGAAAAGTAAAACTGCACGAAGGAGTAGATTCTAGTACTAGGAATGAAAACAAGAAAAGAAAAGGAAGTAGATAAATGTGAGGAAAAAAAAAGAGAAGCAAAAAGGGAAGGAAAAGAAAAATAGTTGAAAAGCCTTAAATGCAGGATACAGACTTCGATCTCTTATCAAAGAGATCCAATTGCTCATCAAATACCTTTTCAACCAAAGCACCTGATGCCTCTTTGCGTCTCTATTGCTCATTTTATTATTTGAGTAGCTCTTACCATTTCTTTATATAAAAAATTCACAGGTCCCACATTGGAAGTAATGGGTGCTCGAGCACCCACCAGGGCCTACATGGGCCTCCCCTGTTTTTTGGTAGTCATACTCATTTTTTTTAATGAGGTAAAAGGTTTCATTGATAATAACAAGGTCACTTGGCCGTATACAAGTGATATACCCAAAAAAAGGAGAAACCTATCAAAATATGATTCTCTTCAATAGACACCTAGCCCTCTATACAAATAGGAACTACATGGGTGCTCCAAAAGAAATTGAAGGGATTAGAGACTACTCCTCAATTGAGCGAAGCTCAGCTCCACCCCTTCAAAAGCTCTCGTATTCCTCTATTTCCAAATGACCCACATCAATGCAATAGAAGTAACAGTCCAAGCCTTGTGCCTTCTTCTCCTAGCTCCACTCTTCCAGCTGGGCATCAACTCTTAACGATTCTTGGCATAATCCAATAATATCCAAACCATCTAAAGACATCCTCCCATAACCTCGTGGCTAAATTGCTATGCAACAAAATATGGTCCACGTTCTCACCCGTCTCATTACAAAGGAAACATTAGCTCATGTCAACAACCTTTCTTTCCCTAATATTCTCCGCCATCAAAATCACTCCTTTAATAGCTAACCGCGTGAAAATGTACACCTACCTCGGCACTTCGGTATCCAGATCGAGACATATGGAAAACCATCCTCCGCCCGAACCATAAGCTTCTCATAGCAGGACTTAACCGTGAACACTTCATTATTCCCCAACTCCCAACTCAAAGCATTGGGTCTGTCAACTGGTTGACATTGCTTTTGAAGTAAACCTAGCAATCTCTGAAACTCGGTTTACGTCCCAATCTTGGAAAGTTCTCCTAAATCTCAAATCCCATAAGGTCCCATCCCTATGAGTCCCCCTAACTTGTTGAACGGACAATTCCCTTTGGCAAGAGAGTGTATACTATACCGGGAATTCATCCTTAAGAACCAAACCTCTACACCACTTTTCCCCCCAAATCTAACCTTACCCCTTCCCCAGCTTTGAAAGCAATGTTATCATCAAATGCATCCCACCTCTCCATGATTTCATGTAGTTTGATTTATAGTATTATTTTGTTGTAGTATTCCTCTGCTACTATTTGTTGTTTGATTACTATCTGTTGTTTCTGTTATTTCTAGTACTTCATTTTCTAGACTGTTTTTATCTTGATCCGAGGGAAAAACCGCTCTACTTCTGAGGTAGAGGTCAGGTCTGCTTGCACTATACTCTCCCCAGATCCCCAGACCCCACTTTGTGGGACTACACCCTCTTCAACCTTATATCTGCTTGGAAGTTACAATCCAACTTCTGATTGTTTGTTTATGTTGTTTGTGGTTTCATAGATGTAGCTTATTATGTGATTCATTATTTCTTAATATGATTCATCTTGTAATTTTTCATACCTTGTCTCTGGCCCAAAATATTACATTTGACCTTGTTGTAGTTGCTGTCTGCCTGCTTAATACTGGTTTATGCGTATCTGACAGAAATTATAGAGGGGATGGTGAACCAGAAGATGGAAATGGAGGCAGTTGATCTTGCCTATACTTTTGGAATGGAGGACAGATTTAACTCTCAGAAACTTGTGACAACATATTTACGAGAATCTAAAGAGCCACTGAAGAAGATGAAGGGAAAGCCGCAAGGCTCACTTGCTGCTGTGGTAATTATTGAATTTCATTCCAATACTGATAGCTCTCCTGCCCTGATTTCTCTGCTGATTTCCTCAAGTTTACTGTGCATTTTTTTTTGTATAGCATGAAGCAAAAAAGAAGCACTTGGCTGCTCTTAGATCTGTCATCAAATGTTCAAGACGCCATAACATTGATCTTTCAAAACTTCTTCCCGGGTGGAAAATCAATGAGCAAATAATGAGCTTGGAGAAAGAAATTGAAGTAGGTGAGAAGAAGATGGCACAAAAGAGAAAAAATGATGAAACTGAGTCATCTGGAATGATCAGCAACAAAGAGGCGAAACAGTCGCATTTTCCAAATCCACGGCTACAACAGGAAAGAGTTGTTAATCATATTGATAGCAACACAACCTTGTTAGAAGGTGGAACTGCTGGCCACATGTTTGGTTTGTCCCCATTAGTATTGCATGGACCTGGAGGTCATGGAAGGACTTTAGTGGATAATACACCCATGCAAATAGGAAGTCATCACACTGGTCAGTTATATGGACTGCATGGTGATGGAGCTGTGTGCGACAGACTGCCCTCCCATAGCTATGCTTATGGGCCATCATCGTACTTGGCAAGTTCTACAGGGTTGCCAAACACCAAACTTGGTGATGCTTATAGGCCATCACCGTACTTGGCAGGTTCTACAGGGTTACCAAACACCAAACCTGCTGATGCTTATAGGCCATCACCATACTTGGAAGGCTCTAGGGGATTGCCGAACGCCATACCCACTGATGTTGCTGGCCGAAGCTCTGCATCTAACCCCTATCAGTTTGGTGATACTGTTTTAACAAGTGAACTCTACAGGAGTAGTGGCTGGCGAGTAGTTGATGTTGTTCCACCTGCTGCCTCTGCTCATCACTCGTCTTTCTTATTCACTGGACCAGATAGTTTTGCCTTGGGTAGGGATTACCTTCAACCTTAATCTCCCTTTCTTTAGTATAGCCAGTCTTGAAGTGATTTCTCTCAAGTCCTCAAGACACGGGCGCTGAAATGTTTAGTTACTGTGAAACTCTGGGATATTTTTGAAGCTTAGATAGTGAAGTCTAAACTCTGCCTAGCAAAATTTCATTTGTCTGGGAAGGCTTAAATTAAAATCTCTGACGAAATGACTTAAACCTGCTTCTCAAGTGTTTATTTTCTCTCATTCTGTCCTTTTCCCCTTTTATTCTCTTTTTTGCTTCAATCCAGAAGGTAAAAGCTTCGACTCGTTATTCGTATTAAAAAACCGACTTATTTGTGTAGAGTAATCAGATGAAAAATAGAAGAGTTGATGGGTGTGCTTGATATTAATATTTTCATGCTGTACTTGCTGTAAAATTATTGACTTGGAGAACTTCATTCTGTAGATCATACAAGGGGTATTCTTTTTGGCAAATTGGCAAAAATAATAATTTATAAGAACTTCTAGCAAGTAAAATGTCAGAAATGGATTTTAATCAATAGTGTGACGTTGTTAGTTGTGAGTACTAAAGCCAAAGTCAATTTCTATATATCCGTGAAAGAAAGTGACGTTGGAGCCGGAGGATATGACCTTAAATACGAGGCATTGGAGGATATTAACTCGGGCAAAAGGTTACTAGATAGTGTAGTGTAGAGCGTTATCTTGTTTATCCTCCGTTGTATTGTTATGTAGTTTTTTGTTCTCGCGTTTCTGTTATAATTTACTAGCACTCGTAGTTTGATTATTGTACTATTTTATATTAGTTATTTATTTTTTTTCAAAATATTTTTTTTTTGTGATTTTCTTAATATTTGCTTTGATATACATTTCTATTGAGTGAAATATTTAGTGAAAATCGTCTTTATACTTCTAGGATAAGATAACAATCACACAACGACCAATCCTGAAAAACCATTCTTTCGTCTAAGGATGCCTAACCGCCTTTCTACATCTTTTGAAGTAGGCGTAAGATAACAAATAGCAAGGCTGGTACAAATTATTATACTCCCTCTATTCCATATTTATTAACTAAATTTGTGACGCAACACACACCTCTCAAGAAAAATATTTAAAGGCATAATTTAAATTAAACTTTTCAACTTTCATTATTGTCTTTTGTGAAATCATAAATATAACATTATAAGTAATTTTATTCATCTCTCAGAAAATATAGAACTTCAATAAATGAAACAACGAATATAAAAACAAAATTTAAACAAAAAAATATCAAATAACTGAGTTAATATAGAATTGAGGAAGTATTAGAATATAGTAATCCACTATTTAATTAGTTTTTGCAGTTTTTCGGAAACGAGACGTAGCCCGACCAAGGGCAATATCGTAAACGTACCGTATATTTTCTCCGGTATACAGAACCGGGCTTTCATAAACCTTTATGCACTTTGGGGTTTTTCTTGTATCGGCTACTAAGAGCTGCAAAAGAGAAGAAGTGACACAAAAATGGTGAGGTTAACGGCGGACCTGATATGGAAAAGCCCTCATTTCTTCAATGCCATTCGCGAACGCGAGTTAGATCTTCGAGGTTTTTTCTTCAACCCTAATCTCAACTTCTTTCAACTTCATTACATAGTTCTACGCATAACTCTTGAACGGAGAAGCTTAATGTTTCATTTTACTTTGTTATTATGCACAGGTAATAAGATTCCGGTCATTGAGAACTTAGGTGCTACCGAGGTCAGTTTTTTGCTATTTTAATTTTTCAACTTTTAAGGTTTTTAGTTATCAGGAAGTAGTTTCTGAAGTTATATATTTTGGTTACAGGATCAGTTTGACACGATTGATTTATCTGATAATGAGATTGTTAAACTGGAGAATTTTCCATATCTGAATCGACTTGGAACTTTACTAATGAACAACAATAGAATTACGCGTATCAACCCTAACATTGGAGGTGAGATATTAGATAGTTGAAGTATTGCACTTCAATTATACGTCTATTAACGAGACATTTGTTCGTGTTTTATTTTTCCGTGATGTTGCAGAGTTTCTGCCAAAATTGCATACTTTGATTATTACTAGCAACAGACTTACGAATTTGGTTGAAATTGACCCGCTTGCGTCTCTCCCAAAGCTGAAGTTTCTTAGTCTTCTTGAGAACAATATCACAAAGAGACCAAATTATCGCCTTTATGTCATTCACAAGTTGAAGTCCTTGCGTTTGTTGGATTTCAGGAAAGTCAAACAAAAGGTTGGTTTGCTCATTCCTTCCACCTCTTCAATTAAATGATGTAGGACCTCTTCAAATATGTTCGTAATTCAGCTTGTGGTTTTAGTTAACTTTGTATTTCTATTTGGATTGAACTAAGTGCCATCCAGAATTCGCTCAAATATGCAAGAAATTGTATAAAATTATTTACATATCTTGCAGTCGAATTAAAAAAGAAACATTGAGTGGGTTCCCAATCTTGAAGAACGTTATTAGCCTTTTCTTCTTTGTTTGCAAAGGCTCCGTCAATTAAGTTGGAGGTGTTCGGTGTGTTGTCTGAAGTAGTTGCATACATAGATGATTGACAGACGTTGTAAATCTGTTTGCTAGAATTTTAAATGGAAATGGAGATGACAGATATTACCTCCTTGAACAGGTCAAACCTCAAGATAAGTTGTGCCTAAATGAAAAATATTGCAGGTCTCCTTGAATAGTGCTGTCTTTGTGTTTGACCTTCTTAATATGAACTTTATCACTTTAAAAAGCATGTAATTTATCTTAAAGCAGAGAGACATGACTAGCTCTCCACATGTAGGTGTAAGTACAATGACTATTATTAGAACTTGTTAAGTCCCACATCGGTAGTGGTAGGCAAAATTGGTATATAGTCTTGGACAATCCTCACCTCTTGAGCTAGCTTTTGGGGTTGAGTTAGGTCCAAGATCCATTCTGTACAAAACTTAAATGTATGGTTAGAACAGTCTTGCATACTTGTCTTGAATTTAATCTGTTGTTGTTTGCTATATGAGACTGCCAATGATTAAGTGTTCTTTTTTTTGAGATATTCTGTGATTCGACGCAGAATGTCGACATGTATAATGTTACTAATATACACTCTTTACATACACTCTCTTACTTCTCTATATAAACATACAACTATGTTCTCCAGCAAAAATCTATGCTTGCTCATCTCTTCATTCACTGATGCTCTATATTTGACCAGGTGTTTCTATCTTCATGCTAGAATTTCTGAGGCATGTTCTTTAAATTTGTGTAAAGTGTGGTAATCAAACCTTGCTTTTGTACTTTAAACTGCTGCATATTGAGCTGTCACATCTAACTTGTTGCTATAGGAGAGATTGGAAGCAAGTAAATTATTTGCATCACAAGAAGCTGTAGAGCAGGTCAAAAAGGAATCAGTGAAGACTGTAACTGTTGAGGTTGCGGCACCTGCTGAGGAACCAAAGGAAGCTCAAGCATCTAAGCCAGTTGCTCCTACACCTGAGCAAATAATAGCAATTAAGGTACAACATTCAGTTATCAGTTACTGTTTCTTCTTACCCATTCTTTCTTCCTCTTCTCGGATGCTTTTCAAGAATTAGGATGGTGGAACAGTTGTTTGAATACATGTTTCTATATTATGAGGGCTGTTCATCTTATGAAATATGGATAGGACCAACCTATTCACTGTCTCTGCACACGAAGTCAACTACTCAATATCTGCTTTATGTTTCTGTTTTGTGTTTTTGGCTGGCCTTCAGCTGCAAGTGCCAATCACCACCACCGCCGCCAAAAAAAAATTAACACTTTTTGTCCAGAACTATGAAACAATTTTCTGCGCCTCTAAAGCTTACTAATCAACTAGTTTCAGCAACACAACCAAACATAAAATGAAATATTTTTTTAGAAGTCACTGGTTAACAAAAGTTATCTTCATGATAGGTTAAGTAGAGCAGAACAATTATTTAGAAAGCAGTATCTTCTGTGGATGGAGGCTACATATTTCAATTTCTTTAAAAAAAGTCATCAGACTCTTAGACATTTCTTGCAGTGATTTATCGGTCTGAGTCAAATAGGTAGCTTTTTATGCTAATAGGAGCACCCTATGTCCGCTGAATTTCTTGCTTATGTCAATGAACCGTTGCCAAAGAGAGGCTAGAAGGAGCTTATACGTATTGGGCTTAATGCACTAAGATTTTCTCATTAATGGTAAATTTGGTCTAATTATGGAATTGTACCTGGTAAATTGAAGCATGATGAACGCCTCTCCTGTCACGGATTTGTGTAAAAGAGACCACTCCAGAAATGAATAGAACAGTCATTTCCTTTTGCTGGTTGAATTAATTGTATTTTTTTGCATGTGCAGGCTGCCATTGTGAATTCCCAAACTCTTGAGGAGGTGGCTAGACTTGAACAGGTGATGCATAAAGTTTTGATTTACTGAAATTAGTGTATTTGTCATTTTTCCCCTTATGAAGACCTTGCTCAGATTCCTTTTCTTTTCCTGGCATGTTTTGTGTTACTTATGATGATGTGTAAAATTGTGCAGGCATTGAAGTCGGGCCAGCTTCCTGCAGATTTAAATATTGGTGATCATGATGTTACTGCTAAAAAGGAAGACGCCAAAGAAGACAAGATGGTTACAGATAGCGATGATAAAGCTAACAAGGCGGAGGTAAATGTACCTGAACAGACACCTGATGATCCTACAGATATGGAGCAGGTACAAATTACTCTAAAAAAAATTTAACGACTATGTCTTCTCTTTTCTTTTGTTATACTTCCTCTCATTTAAGTTTGCTGGGTTCATATTTGCATTAGCTTACAAGAAGAATATCGTTGGGGTTATAACATGCAACATAACTGTTGCATGCTTTAAATTTGGAGCACTGTGCCAGGGTTATGAGAACCGTTCCTTGATTGTTTAATTTATAAATCTCCCAACTTGACGCCTGATTGATATAGTTGACTTGTCTAATTGTCTATTGCCCTTTTGACTCACTCTGTATTTCAGAAAACTGCATTGTGTTGTATTGTCACCTAATTTCCTCTTCCTGCTTCTCTTTTTCAGGAGTAGATACCCTGGGGGTTAATCATGTGTAATTGAGTTGGACATTCAAAAGACAGTACGTTCAGTCATGCACCGTTATCCGTGTATGAGGAGCGCTTCTTTTTGAAGTGAGGGGATTAGTTAATCGATGTAACTGAAGCCATTGTATTCTGCTGTGTACTAAGACCTTTTCTTGCATTTTGATTCTAAAAGACTCAAGTAGCTGCCAAGTTTAGCAAATCGTTGCTTGAAAGCATCAGGTGACAAAAGCTGAATTAGTGTGTGAAAAGTTGTATTAAACAAAAGAAAGAAGTTTGGTAAGCCTTGTCTTTTTATTTTTTTCTCTTACATGTGATGAACTGAATGGAAGTCTTTGAATAGCTGCTGAATTTATCAAATCATAGCTTGAAACATGAGGTGATGAGCTGAATTAGTGTCAAAGGTTGTACTGAACACCCCAATAAAAAAGGCTTGGCATTTATTTTCACTCTGTGAAAGTTGGTGATGTCCACAACGGTAATAGATCGTATATCGATAGCTAAAGCTATCTTGGTTAAAGCTTCATGTTCACAATTTCACATTATTAACAAATGTATTTCTTAAAATAGGTTTGACAAAATAAGGTGAATCGGAGTTAGCTTCTCTATCTTTTCTTCTCTATCTTTTAGTAGAAAAGATTGTGTAGGTTAAATACATGATCAACAATATTATACAATGATCATAAGAGTTTATACATTGTTGAAAGAATTCTGTGGCATGTCTTTACATGTATGAATGGGCTATATCTAAAACTATACAAAAAAATTACTCATATACAGTGAGCTATATCGTGTTGTTATTACCTTACAATACAGTATAGATGTATCAGATAAATGGATATGCTGGCTTCACCTGTTGGTGACTACTGGATTTCCGTTTGTATCAGACAATTGGATACTCTGGCTTGACTGGTTAACGACGACAGGATTTCCAGATTCATCTAAATGAATCATAGCAACATCACCAGGCTTGAAATCCCCAGAAAGTACAGATTCACACAGGAGATCTTCAACCATTTGAGTAACAGCCCTCCTCAGAGGGCGTGCGCCATAGTTTCTGTCAAATCCTTGTTGGCATATGAGGTCCATTACTGCTTCTGATACCTCCAAACTTATTCCTAATGAAACAAGCCTAGCTCTTACCTCCTGCAACATCAGGTTTAATATCTCGAGCATCTGAAACAAAAAAATACGAAGCAGTTACTCACAGTAGCCGATTACTTTCTCAAGATTTGTGCCAGAATAAAAGATCACCCTATGGTCCATTTCAGTTCTCAGATCAATGCAACTTCTTCTTGAATCAAACTAGAGGTCATCAAATAGGTTACAAGATGCAGAGGTATATTATACGAACCTGAGGCTTCTCTAGTGGACGGAATACCACTACTTCATCTATCCTATTCAGTAACTCTGGACGAAAGTATGTTTTGAGCTCCTCCATCACTATTGCTTTCATACCAGCATAGGAGGCGGCTGACTCATCTTCAGCAAGCAAGAAGCCGATAGTATTCTGTCTACCCTTTACAATGGCTGTTGAACCCACATTAGAAGTCATAACTATCAAGGCGTTCTTAAATGACACTCTTCTTCCCTGTTGAATCAAGTTCCATAATTAGCAATGCCAAGATCCAAGGATAAATGAATTCTTCAGCTAAATTTATTCGAGACAAGTTTCACAATCCATCTCATGGAATATTTAAAATCAAACCTGAGAGTCTGTTAGGTGACCATCTTCAAACAACTGAAGGAGAATATTGAATATGTCGGGATGAGCCTTTTCAATCTCATCTAACAGCACTACAGTGAAGGGCTTTCTTCGGATAGCTTCAGTCAGAGTCCCTCCTTCTCCATAGCCTACATAACCAGGAGGCGAACCAATTAACTTGCTCACAGTATGCCGCTCCATGTACTCACTCATATCCAATCTTAGCATGGCAGATTCCTGGGCAACACCAAAAGATACAGTGAGCACATTGAATCCACAAAACCATGTATCCCGTGGAATTAGTCGAGGTGCGCGGTCATCAAAAAATAAAAACCCACAAAACCAAGTGATCCTTTAAACAGAAAAAAACAAAAGAAAACAAATATTACTCTAGCAATCTGATGATAAACTAAAAAAAGTAGATATCTAAATCTCGATGATGAAATCTTATCCCAATTTTGGATGAATTTATTTGATTCAATCTTTGCACTAAAGTCATAAACCATCTAGAACCAAGAGATTCAAATTCAAAGTAATGAAAAGATTAAAAGCACATGTACAATTGAGCACGCTCAGTAATTTTGATTTATTTTTTCCAAATTACGTGCCTCCACTGTAGGTGACTAGAGACTTATTTTTTGACAGATAAGGTGATTAAAGACTTCTTAGGTTTCTTTCTTATGGGATTGGTGAGGGGGCGTGCAAGGATCTACTTAATGTAGCGGATTATTCAGTTACATACAAAAATGCTATTCGTCATTTCATTATTGAAATGACTGAAGGAATAATCTGATCATGGCAATGGAAAAAGAGATTTGAAATAATCCAGTAATAGAGCCACAAGTATGTCTAAACTTGAAGTACTTATTAGTGGCCACCAATAATCAGAAGTCATACTACAACAACATTAATTGGTGTTGTCTCCAACACTTCACGTAATAGCCAAAGAAACCTAGAATGGCACACAGCACAGCCTCCGGCACCCTTCCCTCTCTTTTCTTTATTACTTTGTGTGTCCAGGACCAGCTAAAACACAATCACCAGATCATACTATCATAGTTTAATACTTTCTTTACCAAAATAACCACTAGTACCAGCAACCTAGAAAATACATCAGCATCAAAAAGGTCCTAAAGAACAATACTGCTATCATCATTACCTATACCCATTGCCATAGAAGTGGCTGGACTACAACTTTTTGGACAAAAACAACTTCAGTGGCAAAAACTTGGTGACTGTCTGGTGAAAACTAAGGCATCGAGGATGAAAGATCGAAGCAGATTTCTTATCCTAAATCAATCTTCTCAAGTTCAGACAAACTAATAAAGGTAGACTTTGTTAGATCAAATTATGAAGCCAGGAATCCTGATCAATAGTTCTACAGTTAGAATTATGGGGAAGCAATTACAATTATAGAGGTTTATGTTTCTACTCAATTGTTTAATCTAGAGAGATGTCTTTTTGATGAATAATGTGAAACAATTTATTTTATAAATACTTACAGATCCAAAATAAGATGCTGCCAAAGCTTTAGCCAGTTCAGATTTTCCAACTCCAGTAGGACCACAGAAGAGCATTGCCGAAATTGGTCTATTTGGGTGCTTGAGGCCAGTTCTGGATCTCTTAACAGCCCGACAAATAGATGTAACAGCCTCATCCTGACCAACAACCCTTTTCTTAAGCTGCTCATCGAGACCAACCAGAAGCATTCTTTCATCAACAGTAAGCTGCTTAAGGGGAATGCCTGTCCAGAGTGAAGCAACTGCTGCTATATCCTCAGGTCCAACTAATGGGAGTCTAGAGTAAGATCAAAGAATTTAAGTTAGTTTACTTCTGATTTAAATTTATGACTTCTGACTATCTTTTTTCTATTTTAATGCCCTTTGTGGGACATGGGGGTGGATACGTACTCATGTTCATCAGATGTAGAAGACGAAGCTGGCTGCAAATGAAGTTCACTGTCATCATCCAAACGAGACGCATCAGCATTTTCAGTCAGCTTGCTAGCCAGGATCTGTTAGTAGAGTGGGCACAGGTTCTTGCATTTAGACCACATAAGTACAATTTTTTAACAAGCAAGATCTAGATATATTATGTAATATTTAAATATAGTTACCACTTCATGCATGGTTTGAACAGCTCTAATTTCCTGCCAATAATCACTAGGTGATTGTGAAAGTACAGATATCTGCTGTTCCTTTCTTCTTTTGTGAGCTTGCATACGAGATTTACTACCAGCCTCATCAATAAGATCAATAGCTTTGTCGGGAAGATACCTATCCGGTATATATCTTGATGATAGTTCCACAGCAGCATTGATGGCTTCCAGACTGTACCTACACTTATGATGCGACTCATATTTTTCACGCAACCCCAATAGTATCTGGACAGCATCCGCCTATATAATTTAGGAAGAGGAATATCTGTTAGGACATTACATACTCACTTGTGCGTACATAGCATAGAGTATTATTCACCTGACTTGGTTCATTAACCAAGATGGGCTGGAACCTTCGGGCAAAGGCCTTGTCTTTCTCAATATGCAATCTGAACTCATCCATGGTGGTAGATGCAATACACTGTTACATGGAAAAAAAAATTATGCGCGAAGTCCATAAAATCCAGATTTTAAATATCAAATGATCATTTGAATTTAAACTTCTTAATATCAAAGGGTATGCATAGATGGACAACATACATAGGCGTATAACATGCAGATTAATATATACGAGTGCAAACGGATAACCGGTGTTTTTTCAGCAGGATCTTTTTCTCTTTTTTGTAAATTTCATGTTGAAAGAGAAATTATATTTATAGGAACCTTAAAGACAAGCAGGCAAGGGAAAACAAGAGGATAAAAAAACATATTCTCAAAGAATACAGTTGAGTTACGCCAACCAACGCCCAAAAATCTAGTTCATCATTGCTGAACGAACTATGCATGCACCACTGGTGAACCTTCTTCGCCTATCTTTATATCAACCAATAGTTTATTTGACAAGTCTATTACACTTTTTACGTCTAAGAATGGAAGCCAAACTAAATGAACTGCATAGATTAATGCAGGGAACCAGAATAGGAATTACCTGCAGTTCACCACGGCCAAGTGTTGGTTTTAGCAAATTAGCAATGTCAAGACCAGAGCCCTTATTTCCCCGTCCAACTGTGCCAGCACCAACAAGGGTGTGGACCTCATCTATGAATAGAATAATATGGCCTGCAGATTATGTCACTAGGCTTAGCCAATGACAAAAGAATTTAACCAAATTTTACTTCCATTCTATGCTCACCTGACTCTTTTACCTCCTTAATTAATGTAGTCACACGCGCCTCTAGTTCACCCCTCTCCTTTGCACCTGAAATCAATAGGCCAATGTCTAAAGACATTACCCGTTTTTTCTGTGTACATAGCAGAAAACCTCTAGTTAAGTTGGTGCAGTAGCTAGTGGAACAAGAACATAGAGATGCATATTAGATGGCTAAATGGATCAAAGATTCCCAAAAAGGGAAAATCAGAATATGAATTCATTGCAAAGCCCACCATTAAGAATGCAGGAATATTTCCTTCAGCAATGTTTATAGCAAGCCCTTCAGCTATCGCTGTTTTCCCAACTCCAGCTTGACCAAGCAAAATAGGATTGTTTTTGGTTCGACGGCAGAGTATCTCGATCATTCTCTGAACTTCAGTCTCCCTACCAATTACTGGGTCTATAAGGCCCTCACTTGCACGGGCAGTAAGATCTACACAAAATTGCTCCAGAGCGTTTTTCTCTGCTGGAAATAGAACTCTTTTGAGATAGTTTGCCAAAACAAACAGTATCAAGAAGTGAGAGGAATCGGACGTACCTTTTGCTTTCTCAGCAGATCTGTCAATAGTTATTTTTCCAGGAAAGGATTTCTCACGTGATCTTTTGAACGAAATTGGGTCTCTACCATCTTTAGCAAGCTCTCCTTGAAGCCTGGAAACTGCCTCAGCTGCCAGACGATTTACATTTGCTCCTAACCTGAAATTAGGTCAGTCTACCCTTCATGCAAATCTTATATGCATTACGTGTAAAGACGACAGAAAGATAATCATATTGCAAGACAGAAGGCATATTACACTCAATCAGGAATGTAAAGAGGCATATTGACTAAGCTGATTGCACTGTAGAATATAAATTTTACAACACACAAGAAATCAGCATGGATTGCTATCTCTCTGGTATCTTCTATACCTAGAGAGCCAGAACAGCACGAAATGGAAGTGTATCCAGAATGTAAAATATGGCTAGCAAGAATAGATGAGTCAAGGACCACTTTCTATCGAATCTCCTGACTTCATTCCTAGTATGGTACTATAAGTTGTTTGACTCCGATTAAACAGTCACAGACAAACTTCCATTCCTCAATTTTAGAAGCTATTTTGGATCTCAAAATAAGCAACATTAGCTAATCTATTAGTGATCCCAAGACATTTTTGCTGATCAAAAAGCATACTACTTTTGTTCTTACATATTCTCCTCATCCACTATTGCTTGCTCAATCAAAAAACGAACAGTTCATATACAGAAAACAAAAGTACTAGTTGGTAAAAAAGAAGATCTCTTGAAGTGACTACAAGTAATACCTCTTGAGCACACGACCAGCGCTGCCATCATCAACAGTAAACAAACCAATAGCAATATGCTCAGGAGCAATATAATTATACCCCATGGTCCTTGAATACTCAACCGCAGCCTCAAAAACCCGCTTGGTACTTGAAGAAAAGGCCACATCAGTAGCTGAGGTAGCTGAACCGGAGTCCTGAGAACCCAATTTTGTTGTATCGTCCTCTGAGTCACCAAGCCATATGCTACGAACAGCTTCACGGGCCTTATCAATAGTTATTCGAGAACCAAGAAACCCACCTGGACTCCGATCCTCCGCGATAAGACCAAGTAAAAGGTGTTGGGTGTTCACCATATCTTTACCCAAAGCCTTTGCTTCCTTCTGGGAGAACATCACAGCTTTAATTGATCTCTCAGTAAATCTCTCGAACACCCCAGACACAATATACATAGAACGCTTGATTTTACGATGAACGGAACTGCTGGGTCGATGAGAAAGGGAAATCCCAAAAAGGGCCGAACTAGAACTGCTAGTACTACAAGGAGCAGAAGCAGTAGCTGTGGTAGCAACATGAGAGGAAGAAGAAGAAGAAGAAGGACAATATGGAAAAAGGGAGAGAACACTTCGACATCTCCTATGAGGGTATCCAGAGACATATCGATTGAAGCTGATAGTAGAGTTGACAGAAAGCGGAGAAGAACACGATAACTCCATTGAAGAACACCCACAAAATTCTACAGCTAAATATAAATTTCAACTAAAAATCAAACACAAAAAGCAAGAAAAAAAAAGAAAGAAGAAGATGACGAAATGGAAAGTCAAAAGGCAAGATGAAGTACTTTTTATAAGGATATACAAACTGTATATTAGTTTATATATATAAGAAAAGTTATGTTAAATTTTCTTTGGAGGAAAAGTTGGAACTGGAGATTGGAGAAGACAACACGTTAAAGGCAAGTTTTTTGGTGGAAAAATAAAGGAGAGAAAATGTGTTAAATTTGTGTTCAAAAGAGTCTGTGCCCAGAAAAAAATGACTTTTCTCTTAAAATGCCAAAACCTGTCCTTTTTTTTATACTACTGCCAAAATGGAAAAAAAAAAAAAAGAGAACAAATTGTATTTTCCTGTTAAAAAAATTGATTATAGTATTATTTTTGTGATAATATATAATATTACACTATACAACTCACACAATCTATAATAATTGAAACGTATATACTAAGTAAATTTTAAACTTCAATATTTAATTAAGTTAATATATTAATGTATACTTTCAAATCAATTGAGATTTATGTCCTTCAACTTTGGATGGAAATAAATATATACTTAAATTTGTATAAAATTGAATAAATAAACGAAATGAATATTGCGTAGAATATGAATTATCATATAAGACGTGTGTATCTACTTGATTAACTCTACACAAATTTAAATTTCTACTTAAACATATTCAAATTTGAAGGAGAGAAAATTTTTAAAAAAACATATTTATATATCACACTTATTCATAATTTTTTTTGATCAAGTAAATTTATAAATATCTCAACTATATTCATCATTAAATAGTTGAGTGTTGTTTACTTCTCAATAGTATTTGTTATTTGTTTAATACTACGATCATGATGGCTAATGCAGCCTGAGGTCCCCAGGGTGGGGTGGGTGTGAATAGGGATGGAAATATAATTAATTGATAGGTTATCCGCACAAAGTATTTATATCAATTCAATATATGTATATATGTCTAGATTTATAATTTATTTTACTTAATTTTAATAAATTAAAATATAATTTACTTCATTAAATTATATAATAATAAAAATTACATTAATTGAATATAAATATTTGTATACCCGTACGAATGAATTTTTTCTTTAATTAATTAATAATAGAATCCAGTAGGAGCACGCAATTCTTTGGACACAATACAGGAGAAAAAGAAGCTTACGGAAAGGATGGCTTCTTTCCTTATTAATCAAAAAATAGAAATTCCCATTTTCCAGAGGCTTTCACTTTTGGACAAAATATGTCCATTTTTATTTGTCTATACACATTTTAAAAATGATATTTAAGGTTTATTGGCTTTCTTATAAATTTAATTAACTTCTCCAAATATTACTTGTTTATATTTCTTTTTTTTTTTTTGTTTTGGATAAGTAACATGTTAGCTTTAGATAGGCATAACTTACATCATAGGTGTATTGAATAGTTCAAGTACCTAAACACTTGATGAAAGTTTATTTAAAATACTACATGTAATTCCTAATTTAAGAATTTTGGTGTCAAAAGCTCCATTCATTCCATCCTATGTGTCATCGCATTATTGGTCCACCATGAGCCAAAGAAAATAGTTGATTCTTTTCACTTGATCAAGTCAAACAAAAACGTAAGCAAGATACATGAATGAAAAGGGCTAATTTTGAGTTTGACATGGCACACCACTAACAACTTGTTTGGATGATTGTTACATTATTAGTTCAAGTGAAATGTTTATTTTGATCCTTTCATTATATCATAATCTGCTCCTTTCATTTTATACGTAAAATAGTTAATCTGTAATTTGTCATTCTCTTGTGAGTTATTAGCTTTGAAAATATATATTTGATCAAGTTAAAAAAGTTAAATAAATGATGGTTAAATTAATTTATGAAAATTTAATTCCAAAAAAATTAAATAAGAATAGAAGTGTAAGGTTACATCATTTCTTAATGCAAGTGCAAAATAAAATTATGACGTATAAAATAAGATGGAGTGAGTATTAATTCTTATTATTTTTATGTGTTATCTCACTTTATTTCTACTTATTATTATTTAATAATTTAATTTTATCATTTATTACGTATTCTATATTTTTATATTAGCTCTAACATGTACATTGTTTCTCTTTTTTTGAGTAGATTTTCTTCACTATGTAACAACAAAAAAAACTATAAAATCTATCCATTAAAACAAATACAATACACTAATTTAATATATCATCTACACGGCAATTCTGCTAATTTCCGTTGGTTTTCAGATGCCGAACAATACCCTTTTGTACTTGTTTTTATATTTAATCTAATAATTGCATAATACTAAAATCAAATTGCCAAAATTCCTTACGTGTTAGACCATTCCTCTTGCTTGCCACAGCCCCACAAGAATCTTTTTTTCTTATTCATTTATTTTGGTCGATAAGAAAGCAAAATTATACCGGAGTTTGTTTCTTAAATACCACTACTGATGCTGAAAGTCAACTGTAGCAAACCAGTTCAAGAAACTAAAATCAATAATTGTATAAAATATCTTCCGACTTACCAGCATTGATGAAAATTGAAGAATTTTGCATTACCACATTTAAATAAGTTTTACCTGAACCGAGGATTTGACGAAAACATTTTCTTTTGCTAGAAGTATCAGTAAGGTGTGCATCCACTCCACCCGGATACGTTGTTGTCTGCAGTACCAAATTTAAAGAAAACGTGGCAGATTTTGACATCTCAGGTCAATGGTAGAAAAATCAAATAAATGAAGCTGTCCAAACAAACGTCCTCAACAACCCTTTTTATGTTCACAAATGACTTGTACATTGTCCTTTTCTCTACCTTTACAAGTACAATGATACATGTATTTTCACATCATCGAAACTATATTATTAAACACTCTCTTTCAACTATAATCATACAACAATTTAAATATTCCACACCAGTATGTGACCTCCTAAAGTAATAAGAAAGGGAGACATTGAACTTTGGTATCATCAAAATAGCTTGTACCAACCTGCCCCAGTATATCTAGTCCTACATTATTCTACCTGAATGTGATTCGGTATAAGATTCTAACAGATCTCTTAGGAATCAACTTGACTCCATAATTTCTCAGCATAAGCCTTTTCATCTTCTTTCTCCTCAACAACAAAGTCAGTAGCCTCAATTACTTCCTCTTCCTCAGGAATTTCTTCCTGCATCCACTCGTCCGCCTCTTTTGCTGCCTCAAATACATCTCTCCGGCGCTTAGTTTGCTCGATCAAAGCCTCCCTCATCTCCTGTGGGGTAGCAGGCTTGTCTACCGGTCTGTATTTTGGTGCAGGCACAACAAAGGGTAAGACTATATCATCTAAGTTCGTCCTTTGGTTTATCTTGCCTTGAGCATCTGGAGGGGGAGTAATGAATAGGATACCTAGTTCATAGTTAGAGACCTGAAGTCTCGAACTTAAACTAGAATAACTTCTATTTGCATTGATTTTCTTGCCAAGTAAACCAGAAACCTGACGCCCCCATGCAGCTTCACTGAAATTGTGTGATCCACTATAAACCCATCCGAAAGACGGTGCATCTTTCCTCGATTGGAATCTTCTTCGAGCAACCTGCTTACCTCTTTTTTTGTTATTAGGACTTCTAAGTGAGTACTGAACATGAATAAGAACTCATTATTTAAATCCACAACTTGACACTATTCTGCACTAGAGAAATTGTGAGAGTGGGTGGAGCAATATGAGGTATGGGTCTTTGACAGACAATGATGATTTGCAGGTAAAAAGTGTCACTACCCTATTCCTCGAGCCGTGATGGCACCTAGTATATCCCACCCATAGATAAATCAACCCAAAACCCAGAACAACCAGTAGTGGGTAAAAAGGCAGAAACAATAACAAAAAGAAAAGAATAAGGCAAGCCAAAATAATACATACATAAGAACTGAATCCCTCCCAGAAGCCAAAAGTACAGAGTCATACTAAGAGTACAAGTCCCAAAAGAGAACCAACAATAGTGATAAAGAAGTTAAAACTAAGTTGACAACCAAGAATCTAGTGTAAAATTTTAATGACTTGATATATTATTTAGCCATGTTTTGCTACTGCTAAACAAAAAGTTGGGCAATATACATTAACTGTAATTTTCCTTGCTAAATTTTTTGCCTTATATTTTCTTCGATCTTTTTTTTAATTACATCATGAGAAAAATTATGAATTTCTGACTATAAATACTTCCTTCAATAGATAGAACTACATAATGGATTCACATATCTAAAATCTATTTCAGATTTAGTCAACTTTGACTTTCTTACAAAAAAAACGCAAGTAAATAAGGAAAGAAATTTAGTGATGAACAATTTCTTTCCTCTAGAAGTCCGCACTTAATTTTTTTCCATATTTACTTGCGTTCTTTTTGTAAGAAAGTCAAAGTTGACTAAATTTGAAATAAATTTTAGATATTATGATGAAGTCTATTATGTTGTTCTATCTAATGAAGTAAGTATTTATAGTCAGAAATTCATAACTTTTCACATGATGATATTTAAAAGATCGAAGAAAATATAAAGCAAAAAATTTAGCAAAGGAAATTACAATTAATGTATATTGCCCAACTTTTTGTTCAGCAACAGCAAAATATGGCTAAATAATATATCAAGTCATTAAAATTTTACACTAGATTCTTAGTTATCAACTCAGTTCTAACTTCTTTGTCAATATTGTTGGTCCACTTTTGGGACTTGTACACTTATTATGGCTGGCTCTGTACTTGTGAATTCAGGTTCTCGGAGGGATTCAGTTCTTATGTATGTTTTTCTTTTAGTTTTCGTTATTCCTTTTTGTTATTATTGTTTCTGCCACTTGGTTTCTGCCTTTTTACCCACTACTAGTTGTTTTGGGTTTTAGGTTTTGGGTTTTCGATTTTCGATTTTGGGTTAGCTTACCTACTGGTGGGATATAGTAGGTGCCATCACAGCTCGAAGAATCGGGTCGTGACAAAAAGGCACTCTATTTGAGTCTGGAATATTCTGCTAAATTCAATTATTTAGTTTCCACTGCTGTTAAAATCAAGAACCCAGGAAACTAACAAGTCTTCTGATGAGATTTATACAAAAGTCTAAAAGACTCGTCTATTTTTCCAATAGAAACCATCATGGGATTAAAGAGTACCCAAGATAAGATAAGCATAAACATCAAGTAGAAAATTGGCAATGGCATATCAACCACCCATATGACAATAAAACCCCTAATTGAGAGTTAAACGAATGCAATTAGCATCAGGATTTTCCCAAAACGGCAGCACAAGAAATTAGCAAATAAAAACTTAGACTGCTAGTAGCAATTGGAAAGTCAGGCATGACAGAATTTAACTTGGTTTTATATCTCAAAAGGAATTTTGACTGCAAAACAGCGACATCAGATAGTGAAGCAGCAATTGGACATTTTGTATAGAACAATAACTGATTTTCTCATTGTTCCTCAATGGAAAAACAAGCAAAAACTATTTCATGTAGCATTTTCAAGCAGACACCCAGTTTTTAGAAGAATCCTACTCTAGGGACTAACATAATTAACTGTCAGGCGCGTATAATAGAAGAAATAATCCAACTGTGTTCTGGTAGCTTTTACCTTGACATGCATGGGATGCCCAATTCTGTCGCCAGGATAAGGAACAGCATCATGCAGAAGGCCCTTAGTTTTCAACCGATGCCAAGTTTTCTGAGAGACAAAATATCAAGTAAAACCTTTTACTTAAGTTGGTGTAAATGATTGCTCAATAACATGATAAGAATGAGGAAATGCATTCTTCCAGTTGTCAGGTACAATCATTTTTAACAACATAACCATTGTAATCCCACGGGTGGGATTCGGGAGAGGTAGAGTGTACCCAGATCTTATCCCCCTTGGGATGTAGAGACACAATAGTTTTTCTTTAACTAAAATGAGAAACATTGTTTAAGGACTGAAAGGGGAGATCAAATTAATCTACCTGTGAAAAGCACAATATGCGTCTGGATGCCAAGATTCCACTGCTCGCATTTTTCACTCGTTCAATGGTAGGAAAAATAATTCTAATAGATGGATTCCTCAACTCTTGGCTCACACTCCAGCAGCCCCACTGCCAGAAAAAGTAAGGACAAACTCTGAACCTGATAATAACATATTACTCAAGCCAAATCATTCAATTTTGTGATGGCTACTCACATCTGGATCAGACTCCTCTGATTCAGTGAACCTTGATGACCGCTTCCCAGCTGCTGTGGAAAATGCAGCTAAAAATTTTGCATTGATGGCCCCAATCGAGGATGCTCCTTAACAGCAAAGATAATTATAAATGATAAAACTCAATAAATTTTGCAGGACTGAGCATGATAATCATCAAGTAATCATGAAACACTCACCAAATACAAAATCAGTTTCTAAATGTTCCGGCCATTTGAACTGGCCCAACACCTGAACGCAAGATGCAACGAAAGGAAATGTGAAAGTCCGTACATAACTGTTATAGATAAAGATGTTACCTATCAAACAAATTATCTGTCGAACTTTATGTTCCAGCTGACTGTTCCAACGTCCAACTTCATATATTTTGAAATACTACCCCCAACTTTATATCTTTTGTATGCTTCTAGGTCTGCTAACCAAGAAGCTACAGCTCACTGTACACCTAAAATACCAAACTTAGGTTCTTCAAGAAAATGATGCATATTAAAATGTTTGCCTTTTTCATTGTGAGATAACCATAACAGGTCAACATACTCTTAAACAGTATACTTGTAAATGACATACACCTGGCATCTCAACAGAATTGGTGTCTACATAATGCTAGTCAAACATTTCATAGGAATTCACAGAAAGAGTGAAGTCTTCAAATATACAGCAATCATGTGCAAAGTGCCATGTTTTAACCAAACACCACCCTACAATCAGACTTATCCAATAACCGCTAGATAGTTCAAAGAAAATTTGAAAAACTTGTGAAAGTGATGGTTATCTTGAGAAAATTGTGAAAGCAATGGATAATTTGTTAAGAATAAATACTATATTGTGCCTAATGTCACGGACTTACAGTTTTTGCTAAAGCTCCGTGAGACGCTTGACAACTTACTCACTATTCTTGCAAGCTCTTGTAAGAGCAAGCAAGCCCTTTATGAAGATCACAAACAGAATGAAAGGAAAGACTTAGAAAGAACAAGAGAGTTATGAAGAAGCCTTTTGTATTAGCTTTAGAAGATTGTTTACGATGATTTACAAATGAATGGCACCTCTATTTATACAAACACCTAGGGGCTAAATAGTAATTTACAATAACTTTACAAGTCCCTAATTATTTACACTTTGGTCCCTTTCTAGAATTATCTACACTTATTAGGGAATTCTAAAGCTTTCCTAGAAAATATCTAGTCCTTCTTCTAGAACTCTCCAAAGCCTTCTTGAAATATCTAGGGGCTTCTATAGTTTTCTATAAACCTCTCCAAACTCTAGACGCTTCCGCCCCTATCCGGATGCAAAATCTTACTGAGAATTGGCGGAACGTGACACTAAGCTCCATTAGCTGTTAGACCATGGTATCCAAGGTAAACCATCACTTGAGCCCAAAAAAAAGCCCAAGCAGAACAAGGTAACACAGAAAATTTTCTTTTGTGATGTTAATTAGTTCTGTTTTATACTATTAACTTGATTACTGTCTACACAACTGCTACACTTAGAGTGGCAACATGAGAGAAGCATGGATTTTAAAAGCAACATTTATCACAACTACAATGCAGTGCCCTTAAGCCCATTGTTGAAAACTATATGGGGCTGACACAAAAAAACGGTGACCAGTAATGTCCACAGGCCCAAGACATAGTAGTTATTTTTAATTGCACCGCTTGAGAATCAGTTTAGATTTGACATATTGTCCGACCTTCTCAGAAAATTACCTCTTGAAGCCGCCAGATTCCCCAACACCTCTGAAGCGATGCAATTAGTGAGCAGATTGCAGAAACATTTTCAGCTCTAATAACTTCTGCAATGACTGAAAGGGATGGACCCTGCACGTTATGATCTCAATATGACTCTACTAGACACATGAAAAATCAGTTCAATAGAATAATCTAGAAGAGTACCACAGATGAATACCTGTGATACATGCAGTATCAACTGTACTTTGCTGCCGCTTCCCTCTAAAGCAGCTCTAAGAACTTCACTTGGGAAAATATATGCAGAAAACACAAAAATACCACTGTCCGAGAGTGGCGCAACCCACTTCGCATAATTCTTCGGAAGAAACCCAAGTTGAACACATTCTATCACACAATAAAGCAAAGAATAGTTTCAAAATTAATAACCGGAAAATAATTTGGCAATCAGAAAACCACAAACGAAAATATTCAAATCTATACACTATATGATTTAATTGTCTGCCCCTCTTAGAAAGCAACAAAACAGTAAGATACTAATGAGAACAAGACTGAACACTTCATAAAAATAGGTCTAAAAGTGATATGTGGAATCCAGCTCTTACTAAAATGTTATCATCTGAAACTAGTTCTAGATTTTATCCTTCAAGTCACTTTGACCATTAGCATGTCACAGCCACCACCGGTATTTATAATAAACTCGCCTCTAATTAAAGGAATTGAACATGAAAAAAAGAATTGTTTGACAGGTAAAATTCTTGGAAATCAAACTGATCCTAGTGAAGATACTTATCATTACATCTCAATACAGATGCCACAAATAAAGTATAAATTGTGCTACTATTCAACTATTTATATACGAAGTGTTAAGTAATTTACCCCCTAAAGAAAGATCTTCAGGATTAGGAACATGAATGCTAACAGCATTTGCATCGGCTGGTATATTTGGGTCTCTCTTTAGAATAACCTCTGACATCCCATATACATCTTCACCGCATTTCCTAAGGTAAGTTGCAAGTTTCTTCAGCCGTGCTCCATTAAGATCCGCTGAAGTACGGAAGAGATGACTTAAACCAGCCACTGATGCTTCAACAGAACCCACTGACTGACATAACTCTGGTAAACAATCACCCTACAGTATTACGAGTAGTGCACTTCAAACTTCAATTCACCAACCATACCCCAATAAAATGCCTCCAGGTTATAGAAGTGCTAAAAAGAAAGAAAGCACTGAAGAAATATTTAACAAGTGGAACCATATACATGAGGGAATTTACAAAACAACACGGCTCATGAGATATGTAAGCCCACAAAAGAAGAACTTCTTTTCTGCTTATATCAGAATTTTAAAATGGGTTTTATTCAGACAACTGGTAAACAGATTTTCTTAACATAAAACTCGAACGTAATGGGTGGATTTATTCAAATAATCTGCAGATGAAAATTCAAATAATCTGCAGATGAATACCTTTTTCACCCTCAATCAACAGGGAGCTGTTCCAAATTTAAGATAATAGAACACGTAAACTAACACAATTGTCGGGAGAAACTCGTACCACTCTAAAATTTTATTCCCCAAGGGCTAAGGCAATGAAAACTATCACTCTTTTCTACAAGATTGTATGTACAATTCCTTATTTTGACAAAATTTATATTTCTCAAATATCAACATTAAGATTGTACTGTCAGCTTGTCTTACCCCATCATGTCTACAAAAGCTGGACACATGCATTCGCAGAGCCATGATTGGGTAAATGGAGATCACAAACATTTACATTATTTTGGGGAAAACATAGAGAAAAGGAAAAGAGATTGTATTGCTATTCAAGCAAAATTCATCAGTAATTATATTTATATTGATGTGCAAAGGTATCCAAGACATATTTTTCCCTGCACATCCACTGGCAATATCTTGTCTTACATGTACTGTTTATTAACACCACAAAGCACAAGTATATGTTAGGTGTAAGCTACAAATGTAAGAAGATCACTGTACTGAGACTTTCATGCAGTTACACACATAGGAATTGCTTTAAAATCCTGTGCAACACTACAAAAACATCATCAGTGTGACTGAAAATAACAATTAAATCAGGCACTTTACCATAAGAAAGACATGTAGAAACACTAAATCAGACAAGACACAGATTCACAAGGACAGAGGGCACTGACCCCTAAGAAATATTTTGGTTTGGATATACATGGAATGCGACTTGTGTGGACTCCAGGTACAGAGGCAACCAGATAGCCAACACTTCCTTTAAAGTCATAGTTTGTCAGCTCCAGGATCCAATGTGCCTGACTAGGTACATCAGCTACCAAAGAGGCCATGAATCCAGCTAATTGAGCAGCAAAATCAGATACCAGATGTCCATTATTTCCCACAGCAGAAATTGGTGTGAATAGTGACAAGTAATCTGGTATATCCAAGCGAGGGAAATCCTGCCACCAGATTGTGTTTGTAACTCTGCACCACTGCAGCATTTGAGTTGAAAATATTAGTAAATCTGGACAAAGACAATTCATAGAACAAACACTCAGATGATTAACAAATATACATATGATATACGGCCCTTCTTAACCTATTTTGAACCCTCAGAAAGAACGACATGTCTAGATTACTACTTTCCAAAGTTGGGGACAATCTCTAATCTACTTTTTTCCTTGTTCAAGAATATCTGATGGACTCTTAACTCCTACTTTCAGCCACTTGACGTTGCAGGTGTAAAAAATTATATATGCTCAATAAGGCAAACCTTGCAATTAACCATTTTGTGAGCACCAAAATCTTGTTCTTTTTCCTCTTCTCAATTTATTTTAACGGGTTATCAGGATTAACAAAAGTACTGACGAAAAAGGAAAGATGAAGAGGAAAAACTGAATTGCTAGGTGACTTGGTGCCAAAGTAACATGTTCCTTTCAAGTTCACATATTAATTTAATAGGTCATAAGAGAGAATGAGTTCATTCACACAAGACAACACAGAGGAAAGGTGATTAAACAAGCACCTGTCCTGCCACCAAATTAGCAGATGTGACCACAACACGGAGACTATCTCTCCTTTGCAACACAAGCAACTTTGGATGATGGCAACCAATGCCTGATTTCCTCAGGTCTTGACCAAATGCTATCACCTCAGGAAACGGAGGATAACTGCAATCATGAATTCACGTGATCAAAAGTTGTCTGTTGGTACATTCCTAAGCAGTTTAAGAAAGTCAACCATTTCTAGCACATGCTCCTGATAGCATACCATTTGCGAAGCAGAGTGGAAAAGAAAGAGGGGGAGGGGGGAGGGGGATGTCGACCTACACAACAACTAGGTTCGGAAAATCTGGGTAAGGCTTTGAGCTTCTTTTATCAGGGCTCGAACTCCAACATCTTTCAGCATTGTGGCAAGCAATGGTAACAGGTAGATCAGCTGGAATCTCGCAGTACGACAGAAACCTATAAGAAAAGGTCCATTCAGAATAAAAGAAAAGGACCACATGCAGTCAGGACATATACATGTATTCCAAGTTATATAATTGGCTATATTGACTATGTATAGTCAGTTGCCTTATAAGCTTCAAGGAACCCTATCTTAAACAGAAGATAATTAAAATGCACCAAGAAAGTCTGACCTACCACGGTATATCAGCAGTAAATGTCGCAATAAATAGTTGTTCAAGATTCTCAATTGGATAAAGAATCTCCGGCAATGATACAGCATTAGGATCTTCTGGAAAATTTGGTGGCCCTACACTAGCCAGTCGATTCAATACAAACCTCTTTCCTGGAGGTGGAACAGCACGAGTTCTGTCCTCTTCTTTCATTGTATCATCAAGAAGACCGAAAACCTCCTTGCTTATAAACCTCTGAGATAAAGCTTCCTCTATTCCAATAGCATTGACACCATTCTCGTGAGATACTCCATCATTATTGACTTGTTTTGCTCCCTTCTCATCGAGATGACATGATTCCACCTCAATAGCAAGTGCAACATCTTTGAGGAAATCAGATTCCGGATCCTGGACAGGTTCACCCTCAACAAGAAATACCTCTTTCCTACAAGCTTTTTGACCAGAATGTACTCCATGAACACTAGCCCCAGGGAAATTAAAATCCTCATTGGCTCCAATTTTACCATGACATCTAACTCCCCTTTCATAATCAAGCACAACACATTTGTGGATACGCGACAGAGGATGGTTGCTACTTAATATCTCCCTACACATATTCAATAACACATTTGCTTTAAAAGCAAGTGCATAACTTCCACACCCAACTGGAACACAATCTGTGGTTAATACATCATTTTTTCTAACTATATTCCTATCATCAACCTCCTGAATAAAAACAACCTTTTGCAAACAAAATCCTATCTGTAATCCCATACAACAGATCCCTTGACTTCCACAACAAAGCGAAACTTGATCACCGATGCAAATCTCCACAACCTTGTCATTTGCAACTCTAACCCCATTAATAAACACCCCATTCAGCGAAGCCCTAAACTTAGTTGAACCAAAAAATAACCCGTCACACAAGTACAATTTCTTATTTAATGGATCAAAGAGAATCTGACAATGAATATTACTGACTCGATGGTCTTCGAATATAAAATCACAGCGGTTGTAATTACGGCCAATAGAGTAAGGTTTATAGGGTTGGAGATGTATAGTATCAGAGGAAGAACCAGTAGTTTTTTGAATTAGAGGAATTCCAAGAGTCTTTATATGTAAACATGTTGAATTTAACACATTTGCTTTAGTTTTCTTGCATGGAAGAAGAGAAAAATCGAGTCTATGGCGTTTCGAATTCGTTGGGTAACTACCATCTGAATACAATTTCATAAATGAAATAGAGAAAATAATAATTATCAATTGTATGAGAAAACATGAATAGTGAACATAAACAATTACAAAGAATTGAAATCAATAATTGCAAAAAAAAATTATAAAAAAAAATTGGAAAGAATGGTGAAACCTGAAGCGTACAATGGAAGCCAAAAACTGTTCTTCCTTGTTCTAATTGAAAATTTCCCTCCAATTTGCTATTTATAAAAAATTTAATGGGCTTTTCTCAATTACTGGGCCTTCAACTATCTTAATTGGGCCTTGTGACGCTGATAACCGGAAAAGACTTCGGAGAAAACTAGGTATTATTTGCACTTTTTTTCTCTATTGTTTTGTGATTTTCTTTTGTAAATACAAACAAGAAATATAGAGTTCATGTGTATTAGAGATTTATTTATGAATTTTCAAATTATTTACTATGTCTCAATTTATTTGGTATAAGTTAAACTTTTAATAATATTCTTCTTTCGTGTTTATAGTTTTATTGATTGATGTGTGATATATCTGCAAAGCACATACACTAAACTAGAAATATGTGATAAGAATTCTAAATTATAGAAATATCTATTTGCATATTAGGAAAATAATTAATAACCTAAAAAGAGTAGTGAATCGCGAGACTTTATTTGTAGTTTCCTATTTCCTCCTCCATTTCATTTTCTATTTTCTTTTATTAAATAAAAAATAAAACATTATATGGTCTTTGTTTTATATAAAATAAAATCATAAACTCGTAAATCTAATAGTATGAGATCTTGTGCATGGACGTTTTCTTTAAGTTCTCATTCTATAAAAGGATGACCAAATTTGTTTTTTTAAAAATTATGTTATTTTTAAAAAATTCTATACGTAATAACACAATACATACATACTATTTTGTTAATTTTATATATATTTATCACGGATATCTCATATACAGGAGAATCATTTATTTGATTTGTTTAAAAAATAAATAAATTGTGTTTGTTCAAGCCCATTTTTTGTTGCTAAATCAAGATTGTTATCCTATATACAATTCTTATATACTTTCTGTTGAATGCCTTGAATAGGACCCGTTACAAACAGAAAGGACGGGGGTCTCGCTGCCCGGTCAGCGAGTCGGGGGGTCCAGGGGGGCGACGCGCCCCCTGGCCTGGGGGTCCGGGGGGGCGGAGACGCCCCCCGCCCGACGGTATACAATGTTGTTGTATTGGGCCCTTAATTATCTGTCAATTCTGTATGTTGGGCCCAAGCCTGTTAGGGCATAGCTTAGCACTATATATAGACGCTATGGCAAACCCTATTCTGTAATTCTGTTCTTGCCTCTCCATAATAAAACTGCTCTCCCTCTTCCCCGTGGACGTAGCCAATTTATTGGTGAACCACGTAAATCTGTTGTCTTGTTTTTCGCGTTTATATTTTCTCGTATTATCTCAAATTCCGCATAACACTTTCAAAATTACGTATCTCACCACTAATTAAGAGTTTTCAATCTATCTTACAATCAAATATACGTATTTTTGCTACAAAATACGCAAAATAGGGAAAATGGCTGGCGAAATTGAAGAGAGAAGCGAGCAAGATTCTTATGTACCCAAAATATATGTGAATTACACTAGTTACATGTTTTTGAGGTGATTCACGTGTATTTGAGATAACAAAACTTGAGAGAGTGGCAAGTGAGATGAGAAAAAAGCAAAATAAATGAACGAGATTTGCTATATACCTTAAATACAAACAAATTCACTTGAATACAACGTATCTAAAACAAATTGCACATAAATTTAACCCCATATATATGAGATACATGTATAAAAACCCATTTAAAAATATCATTATCAGATATTACAAACTAAAATATATTTAAGTAATTAACTCGAATTTAGATAATCAGCCTCAAGAAAGCAAAATAATGAGAAGACAAAAAATCTGATGGTACCAAAAAAAAAAGGGTTTTGGGGCTCAAATAGAGCCCATTAGGTCCACAGTCGAATAGAACAATGCCACAAGCTTCTCAGACAAGCTTAAAGATTCAAGAAATTCCCCTTGCGTCACTCCGGTGAGTGTGACGCCACTCTTGATTCCACCATATATAATCTGCATAAACAGCGACACATAGAGAGAGCCAAGCAGGAACGAACATACAAACACCCAAAAGAGCAAATTGTAGCGGAAATGGCGAATCCTCCGAAGCCATGGAAAGCTGAGTATGCAAAATCATCTCGTTCAGCATGCAAAACTTGCAAAAGTATTATTGACAAAGAAGTTTTCAGAATTGGAAAAATGGTCCAATCTACTCATTTTGATGGATTAATGCCGGTATGTCGTTTTTTACCTTGCAGTGTTTGTTTTGAAATTCATCCCGACCTTTTCATGCCTATTTTATTGTTTCCTTTTTCTTCTCTAAAGTAATTTTCTGGAAGTTCTTTTTTTTTTGGGGGGGGTCTTGTGTGGGTTTCTCCCATTTCGTTTTTTCACATGCTTGATGTGGGTACACTCTTCATGGGGACATGATCAGTTTTCTAGGATAGGAAAGGTAGACACTAGACATTATGGTGAAACTCACTCTTGTGTGCACTATTTTGACTTGGTTAGTTATTGTTAGAATTAGAAATTCGGTGGATGGTTACAACAACAACATACTCAATGGTCTATGCGGATCTTAACTTTGCCTCATGGAGGAGGTAGAGCGGCTCTTTACTAAAGACCTTTGACTCAAGTAGTGAGAGCAGTTTGAAAAAGAAAGTACAAAAGCGGAAGACATTGTAAATAACAGGGAAAGCATTATATAGCATTTAACAACAACAAAGGAATGATAAAAACAACAATCTAATGCGACAACCGAAGCACAAGTTGATGATATGAGTTGCTTCCATTGTAGTTTTGTAATCCACTAGGGTAACAGGGAAATTTCAACTACACATGAGACAAACGGTATATGTGTGCTATTGACGGAAGTATGATTATCAGTCCTATATGTGTTATGTCCTGCTGATTCTTGAGATCTGAAGACCCTTAAAAAAATTAGTTTGCTAGTTGATGCCTCAAACACCACCACTTGCTGGGGCATGTAGGTCTTATTCTACTGGTAAATTTGGTATCATAGGTTCCCTTATGATACTCACTGCTAATTAGTTAAGAATCTTAAGATTTGTTGCTGTTATATTTTTTATTTTCGTCCCTGTTTACAAGCTTTTAGTTAAGTGTTGCTTTATGTTGTCACTGATTTTTCTTTTATCTCTCTATTTCTTGTACATTTAATTGGTTCTTGTTATTTATTCAGATGTGGCATCATGCTAACTGCATCTTGAGGAAAGCAAAACAGTTAAAATCGTATGTCGCTTCCATTTCCAAATATTACTGTTAAATTGTGGTTTGGTGATACTAGAAAGAACTTTTTTTTCCGTTGACTTGCATTTTGGTGTTAGCCTTGAAGATGTTGAAGGGGTTGACCAGTTGCGGTGGGAGGATCAGCAGAAGATAAGGGAATATGTACAGACTGGTGGATCCTCAAACATCCCTACTCCGGCTGCAGTGGAATGTGGTATTGAAGTATCTCCAGCCTCGCGTGCTTCCTGTCGGCACTGCAACCAAAAGATTGTTAAAGGGGAGGTTGGTTTCGTCACTTAGTATGCTTTACTTTGCTACTACTACTAATAATAGTAATAATTCTTTGTTAAATTCTGAATCTGCCGTAATTCCTTTCCTTTCTTGGGAATTATTAGTTAGTCTTGATTGAACATTGCCATAAATCATCAGGGCCTCTGTTCTTTTTGGTGCAAGCACCTGAACAGTATGTGCTTCTTGGATCATTTTTCTCTTCACTTTTAGAGAAAATGTTATTTTATACAAAGACTAATATCTGGGCATTCGACAAGTTTTTTTCTCAAAATTAAATGAAAAATGATGAAGTTTAAAAGATCGTATGCAGATCTGTAACATTGTCAGAGCTTTGAATATCATAGCACCTGCTCATAAAGCATAAAATAAAGATAAATAGGACAGAGCACTATATTTTCTTAAATACTTGCTATCTGTTGTTAGGTACGCATATCATCAAAACCTGAAGGTCAACGTGCTAAGTCGCTGGCATGGCATCATGCAAAGTGTTTCTCTGAAATATCTTCGACTACCCAGGTTGAAAAGCTATCTAATTGGGATAGCCTCTCAGCTGCTGATCAGGCAGCTGTTCTATCCCTGTTTAAGAGTTCTACATTGACGGGTAATAAGAAATTTGCTCTGTTGATTGCACATCACTGTTGTGGTCGAGTACTCTTTTCTGCCCTCTTTAGCAACTAATGTGTTTGGCAATTATCTTAGGTAACAAAACTGATCCCAAGGAGGAACTAGCACAGGAATCAACATCTAAGGCTGGTGCTAAAAGGAAAAAACCCAGTAACAACAGTGAGAAATCTAAGGTTGCTAAAGCCGAAGCTGATGTTTTTACCGGCAAAAAAGTGGTTGACAGAAACATTGACAATGTGAAGGTTGAACTCTCCAAAGGATCTGAGCTGGAGAGCCAACTGGAGGCACAGACTAAAGCCCTATGGGCACTCAAGGATGATCTTAAAAAGCATGTCAGTACAGGAGAGTTGCGAGAGATGCTTGAAGCTAATGATCAGGAATCTTCAGGATCAGAGCTTGATCTTCGAGATCGCTGGTATGGTTTTTCGGCTGGTTAATCTGATATATCTTAAATGTGGCATTGGTCACTTATGATGCATCCAATGTTTTTCTTCTCAATTGCCAACTTCAGTGTAGTTTGTACTAGTATAGTCTTGGATCTTGAGTGACGTGGGCTTCCTTTCCCTTTTTAGTTTTCCCTATACCCATTGTTCAATGTCACCTTCTCTTCCTTTTGGATTTCTTTGTTTGTTGAATGCAAAATAAGTATGCAATGTTGGACGGATCTTTTGTGTCGCACTCACACATTTGTTTATTCTTTTCTTGGCTTTATCCAGTGCCGATGCAATGCATTTTGGAGGGCTCCCCAAATGTCCCCTTTGTTCAGGACACCTTCGATATTCTGGAGGCATGTACAGATGCCATGGCTATTTGTCAGAATGGAGCAAGTGTTCATACTCTGTCACCGACATAAAACGTGATAAAGGAAAATGGAAAATTCCTGAAGAAACCAGCAACGAGTTTCTTCTCAAGGTACATGGTTAACAAATTCTAAAATCTGATATAGAAGTATGAGCAGCACTTTAAAGATTCCCTTCTAGCCAAAATTTTATTAGAGGTATGGATCAATGTTTATGATGCTCTTTTATTGTAAAAATTATTGAACTGTTATTTCTGTTCAGTGGTATAAGGGACAAAAGTCAAAAAAACCAGAAAGGATACTGCTTCCGGCTACACCCAGCAAGGAAACTGTGAGCCAGGCTGGTAATGGGCTGTCTCAGTCTTCCAAGGGTGAAAATCTAGGGGATCTAAAAGTTGCTTTGACAGGATTGTCCAGAGATTCCAGGGTTAGACTTTTCCTTCCTTTTCCCCCAATTTCTCTTTAGTTTAGTGGGTCACTCAGTATTTGAGGTTATACTCTTTCTTCTGTGATTTTTTCCAGCTTATTAATACACTATTTTCAATTTAATAGGAGAACTGGAAGAGCAAAATTGAGGAAGCAGGTGGACAGGTGCATGCCAAGCTGAAGAAAGGTGCCTTAAAATCTTAGAATTTAGGTTTAAAATTTGTCAGTCCTTGTTATATTCTAAATGTTAGAAGTATTTGGACTTGCAGACACAGATTGCTTAGTTGTAATAGGGACGTGGAATGATCAAGATTCTGAGATAAAGAAGGCCAGGTAAAACCTTGCAGGTTGCAACAATTCATTTTACCCTGTCAAATTCTTCATTTCTAGCTGCTTCATTCTGACAGGAGACTGAAAGTGTCTGTAGTCAGGGAGAATTATTTGGTGGATAGTATCAACAGAAAGAAAAAACTTCCTTTTGACTTGTATAAATTAGAAGCTAATAGTGAGACTCAAAGCATGAAAACTGTCAAAGTAAAAGGGAGGAGTGCGGTTCATGAGTCATCCAGATTGCAAGATACAGGACACATTCTTGAGGACAAGACCAGCATTTATAATACGACTTTAAACATGTCAGACCTCTCAAGTGGTATTAATAGGTGATGTATTTATATTTTTTTCCTCTGAAATATGCAATAGCAATCTAGTAGCTTTCTTTTTCTTTTCTTTTCTTTTCGTACATTATTCTGTGTTTCACTTTTGATCTTTCTGCATCACTAGTTGAGATGTCTCTGGTATTGATAGGTGTTTCACTTTTGGTCTTTCTGCATCACTAATCTAGGTTATTAAAAAAAGAAGGAAAAATATATTTAGTGGGAAGTGATCTCTAGTCCTTGATCTTCTTGTAACACGGGTCCTATGGGTGCCAACAAATAATATTACATTAATTTTAGAAAATATATACATAAAATACCTTTGGGTTTACGAGCCCCAATCTTTGCCTATAAATTTGCCCCTGGTTTGTAGCTAGATGAGTATTAGGATATTCTTTTAAATATCATTTGGTTTTGGAAATAGCTCGGTTTTCCATGCTGCCGAGGTAGTCAAACCTCTTCAATTTATACAGTAGCTCTATTATCCATTATTATATTGGAAAGAATGATTTCTATCTGTAACTTTGCTCATGTGAGTTCCTGGTTTTGTTTGATCATATGGTGGTTTGACCTTTTTGTTTCTGTTTTTTGCAGTTACTACATCCTTCAAATTATTGAAGAGGACAAAGGGTCAGACTGTTATGTTTTTCGCAAATGGGGTCGTGTTGGAAATGAGAAAATTGGAGGAGACAAGTTAGAGGAGATGTCTAAATCAGATGCAATACAACATTTTAAGCGTTTGTTTCTTGAGAAGACTGGGAATTCATGGGAAGCATGGGAACAAAAGAAAAATTTCCAGAAGCAACCTGGCAGATTTTATCCTCTGGATATTGTTAGCCACCTCCTCTCACCTCAAATCTTTAAACATTTTGCTTTTATTTATTTTTGGGTTGCACCCCTAGTGTTCTTCTCTAATAACACCTTAATTTTATTATTTTTGTGCTCTAGAAACGTCAAGAAACTTCATCAAGTACTCAGGTTGTCAAAATGATTTACTTTGTAGGATTATGGGGTTGACAAAAAAACCACCTCTAAGAGAAATTTCAATGACACAAACTGCAAACTTGCCCCTCCATTGATGGAGCTGATGAAGATTCTATTTAATGTTGAGACATACAGGTTAAATAAAATCTCTCTGTTGAACTCCTTGTATGTTTAAGAAATGCATCTGAACCCACAAGTGATGCAGGGCTGCTATGATGGAATTTGAGATAAATATGTCGGAGATGCCACTAGGAAAGCTGAGTAAAAGGAATATCCAAAAAGGTACATTTGTTCAGCTATCTACTTCTATTGGGTATCTCCTCTGTCTATTTATGTGGTATGTTTAAGCTCATCTACTGACTTGATCCTGATAATGTTTCTGGTACTTAGGTTTTGAGGCATTAACGGAGATACAAAATTTGTTAAGCGGCACTAATCATGATCCAACTGTCAAGGAGACCCTTCTTGTTGATGCAAGCAATCGCTTTTTCACAGTCATACCATCTATTCATCCTCATGTTATTAAAGATGAGGATGATTTTAAGTTGAAGGTGAGAGCTCTTTACTTGATATCAATGTTGTTTAATTTGGCAACCACTCTGCCAGCTGTGTTGTGCCATTTTGGGTTTTTGAGGATTGCCACCAAGTTAAATTTTTTTAACCAACTGCCATGTCTCCTTGCAATTGTGATGTTTCCACTTAATGGAGGTGGTCTAAATCTGAGCCTAGATTTTAGCATTTTCTTTTTTTTCAGCAACCACTTATTAGCTGTTTAATAGATTTGAATCGTTCATATCTTATACAAAGTCTTAAAATCATGAAGACCTTCCCTTAAAAGTTTCATTAACGTAACCTTTTACTGCTATTCTGTTTCTTACCATCACCATGCAATCATAACCGCCAACCACCACCGATTGCCTCTACCAGCTTCTACCGCTGACCTCGACCTCACAACCACCAGCATCACTTACTACCAGCAAGCCATCAGCCATCACCACCAACCACTTCCACCATTACTAGCCATCAGCCCATCGCCAACACCAAACACCTCCATCACACAAGCCATGAAGCCAACAACCTCCACCACCCACCTTCACTGCATAACCACTACCAATAACCACATCCACCACACAACTATCACCACACAACCACCAATCCATTGCTAGCCACCATTACTCTTCACCATCCACTGCAATCTATTTGTTTCTCCATATCCAATTCTACCTTTTTCCAATTTTGTCAGTAAGAGTGATACTTCCCATTTCCCAGTCTTGTAAGTTGTAAGTTTCTTATAAATACTATTCCAAACTTCATTACGATACCATTCAGCAACAGTACAGTGGGGATTATTTTCGATACTGTGTGGATCTGAGAAGCATTTTTTTAAGTGTTTCCATGCATCCACATGTCTTGCTGCATTCTAACTTTTCTTCGCATCTCCAATTTTCATTCTGATGAGAGTCAGAACTCACCCCGGTCCTTTAGTTTATTTCCATTGGCCTGTTCCACGGAAGTTAAGACCTGTTTGAGCACTCTGGTTTTCCATTCCATATCTTGTTTTTATGACATCTTCCCACCGTTCCTCCTTTTCTGCACAACTTCATAACCATTTGTATAGTAGGCTTTTGTTCTGTATTTGGTTTGTATACCTAATCACCCTCCTCTATTTACACCTGACTCTACTTGACAACTTTATCTTGATTTCCTTTCCATTAGAAACATCTTGTAATCTTGACTCAAGGATGAAATGGAAGATATTTTGTATGAAATTTAAGTTAAGATTCAGAGGAGCCCCAAGGGAGTTGGTCTAGGGGGTAAGAGGGCAACACTTCATGATTTTTAGAAAGTTTGAGCCATATTTATCAACTGAGTTCATTTGGAAATTGTTTAATTGCTTCTTTTTTCTTTTCACATTTTTAAAAGCCTTGCATTGCTTGTTTGATATGCTAGGTTTCCTCATCTTTTGGTATTAATCATAAGACTAATTGCTAAATCTGTAAGATCTCTTTTATGTTTATGTTGCAAGTTCATGTAGAGAGTATAAGAGGACATGCTCTGACTGAGGTATCTGCCTCTTCAACATCCCACGCGTTGCTGTTTCTTTGGCTAACCTGCTGTTGGATATTTTACTCACCTTCTCTTCTAGCAAACCTCATTTGTGTGCCAAGATACCAGCTAACTAATGCCCATGTATTTGGTGACAGATAAAAATGCTGGAAGCTCTTCAGGACATTGAAATAGCTTCACGACTTGTTGGCTTTGACATTGACAATGATGACTCGCTGGATGAGAAGTATAAGAAGCTACAGTGTGATATATCTCCACTTCCTCATCAAAGTGAAGATTATCGAGTTATTGAAAAGTATCTTCAAAATACTCATGCTCCTACACATAAGGTGAGTTCACGACTCCCCCTTCCTCTAATCGTCTTTTCCCCAGGAGCTTGCTGGTTGTTTACTTCAATCTTCTTGTGTTTTTGTGGTTTGTACTTCTGGAAACCCAAAATGGATCTATAAGCATACTTTGGCTGGCGGTGGTGACAGCACTACCGGCATAGATACAACTGAAGCCTCTCCCTGCCGTCTTTAAACTTTAACTATCTACCTTCTTATTGAAGCGATTTGCAGAAAACATGTTTTATATTTTTCAACCATTTGAAAAAAAAGGGTATGTGCTAATGTTTGGAATTTTCTCAGGACTGGGTTCTAGAAGTGGAAGAAGTGTTTTCTCTCGAACGTAAAGGGGAATTTGACAAGTTTAAACCCTGCAGAGATAAACTGAAGAACAAAATGCTTCTATGGCATGGTAAGTTTAAACACACATCAAGGCGACCTGTCAATGGGAGGATTTATCAGTTGAATGGCTCACAATTTACATTGTATTTTAAATTTAAGGTTATGAGACTATTATCGAACTACGAAAAGTGAATTTAACTGCATCGAAATCCTTTTCAGGTTCACGTTTGACAAACTTTGTGGGTATACTTAGCCAAGGACTAAGAATTGCTCCTCCAGAAGCCCCTGCTACGGGGTACATGGTATCACCTGCCCCTTACATTAACAATTTGTACTTTTTGAATTGACCTCTGTCTTTTAGCTACTCTTTTGTTCGTATATCACGGCATTTAAGCTTTACACCTATCTGATGTGCAATGTCTTACCTACATTATAGTTTGGAAAGGGAATATACTTTGCTGATATGGTCAGCAAAAGTGCACAATATTGCTTCACTGATCGCAAGAACCCTGTTGGATTTATGCTTCTCAGTGAAGTAGCTTTAGGTGAGGTTTATGAGCTAAAGGCAGCCAAGGTGAGTAAATACAGTAGGATTGCCATACCATAGTGCTGTTATTTTGTTCATTCAGCGTGTTGTCCTATTTCTCTTTGTCTGCCTTTTATTACCTGGTCAGTTATGGTATTTATTGCGGCTTTGTTTGGCTTCCATGTAGTATATGGACAAACCACCTAGAGGCAAGCACTCTACTAAGGGTCTGGGCAAGACAGTACCTGAGAGATCAGAGTTTGTGAACTGGAGGGATGAAGTTGTGGTTCCGTGTGGAAAACCAGTAACATCAAATGTTAAGAACTCTGAGCTTCTGTACAATGAATACATAGTCTACGACGCTGCCCAAGTAAGTGTTCTTATCAACATTAGATCTGTTTCTTGATTGAGTTTGGCGATAAACCTTTGAGAGTATTCAACAACTATTCTTGTTTGATGCAGCACCAACTCTATCCGTGAATTGGATGAACTATAGGGTTATGTATTTACATTTGCTTCTTTCCTATAAATCAGTAGGTTTATGTATTTCGCGATCAGATTTTATGCCACCAACATAAAGCAAGGAAGTGTTCCTAATGAATTAACCCCATTAAAGCAGTTTCTTATTGATACAGAGAGTACTAGTTCAATTATTATTTATTTCACATTTTGATGTCAGGGTCGCCTAATAGCTGTGTGCAGAAATCGTTTGGGAGCTTCATCTTTTAACAGTTATACATATTTTTGTATCATGTTCAAACTTCTTTCATGACATTCTTCAGTCATGGGGGTGGGGGTGGGGACATGAATGATAGATTAACATACTGATGGACTGACTACTTAAAATTTCTGTGTTCTGCAGGTAAAGCTGCAGTTCTTAGTCAAAGTGAGGTTTAATTTCAAGCGGTGAAGTAATGATTCAGACTTGTAAATATGTGTTTTTTGTAAAGATAGTTTCACTCCTTATCAGTGAAAACTGCTCTTTCTTACCCACCATGTGCAGGGTTGACATCATTTGTTGTGTATGGGGAGGGCTAGATCTCATTTTGGGGGTTTTAGGAGGAGATCGCTTCCTGAACATGTAAAGTCCTCTTTGTAAGAGATGAAATCATGTTTCTACTTTTCGACTATGATGCTTAGATTTCTGGTAAAGATTAACATTAGCAGTATTAACTTGAGAGCAAATGTCCTCGACATTGCTGCGGGTTTGCTTTGCGTCCTTTCTGCTGCTACTTTCTTACCAGTTGCAAAGAAAGTTTGACATGAAACTAGTTAGAGGTTCATAGTTTCTCCTGTTTTTGCTTTCTTGCTAAATCGTAAACTTTTTGAAGTCGTAACAAGTTAACTAACTATGAATGGCTATGGTAATATAATTTTATGGATTTTTCAAAATGTTTATCAACTTTAACGAGCATGGAAGCTTTTGAAGCTGGGGGTGAAGAACATTTTTATTTAGAATTGCGTGTCAAAAATATACTTAAATTATTTACCTTTTTTAAGTTTTAATATAGGATCGTTTGCACTTCCATCCCGATTTTGTGTTGGTTTTAAGCATTTTTCCCTCGAGACAAATAATTTATTTTGATTTCACAATCATCATTTAACACAATTTAATAAGTTATTTCCTATGCCTCAAAAGAACTTGCGTCTTGTTAGGCATAACATTTGAATTCCAAATTGCAACAACATCGTGATGACTGATGAAGATTAGTCGAAAATTAAGACAATATTGTGGTTTCAGTTTCCATATGACTACATACCAAAGTTCAGATGAGTCTTGCTATAAAACTTACAAACGAACATTTAACTTTAAAATTTGTCTTGTAACTTTAGCATAATATATTGGAGTATCACCTTTAATTCTTTTTTAATTTTACCAAACTATGTTGAGACAATTTCAAAATCCAACAGCAGTGTGACGAATTTTCACAACTCCATCATAGTTTTGTCCCAATGCACATTTCTTTTTCATGTTAAAAAGTTGCTAAACAATTAATAGTTTTGATGTGATGGCTAAAACTTAACTTACGGTCCAAAAAGTGGCTATTCGCCAAATTCTTCCCAAAAATTCCTACAAGTGAAAAGAGTTCGAATCTCTTGGGTTTACATGCTATTGGGCTTAATTGTGGGCTTATCATATATTGGGCCTATTAGATGATCCTTCACCAGATGCTTGTTTGGTATCGTCACTGTCACTCTATATTGTATATTCTGAAGATATTTTTTTCTATACCAACAGTTTAACATACGCAGTATAATCTTACAAGGTAGGATGTTCACAAACCTTATTCATGTCATTGTTTTTGATAGACCGTTGAACTAAATGCTATACCATATGTATAAATATTTTTGTATTCTATCTGTTTTACAGTGTATAATTACAATATATATTTTTAAAATATTGTTTTGTAGTATAAAATATTTGTAAATGATATATAATATTTATACCACACACGTACCTTAAATTTATGCATGAAATATGTGTAATTTTAAAATATGTTTATACATACCTTACAACATTGCCGTTATATGTATGTATTTTTATATTTACATTATTAAGGAAAAGAAAATTATTTAACGAGAAAATATCAAGGGATTTGCATTAAGTTGATAGGAATATAATTTAGTTTTGTTCCTCTGATGTAGCAGAAATTACCGAACAATGTCTATACCGTTCATTGTAATTTTTTTGGTAAAAAAATCTGAACAATCACACATTTAATCACTTAAACTGAAAAACAACCTATATATAAACAATTTTTACATATAATATTTTCAAATGTAGTCCAAATTTATCCACTAGAAATCTACAGAGGTCAAGTTTTTAATTTGATATATTATAATATATAGCCATGATTAAAAAGAATTATTAGGTATTAATTTTTTTTATAGAAGTGTTTTATCGAAAAAAGGATTTCGAAAAGAGTTCGTTTTATTTTAAGGGTTATTTTCAACTTTTAGGAGTCGCCACTTAATTTTTAAGGAAAATCAAGAAAACTCATTTCCAAAACAACTTAACAGAAAAAAATCGNGGAGTCGCCATTTCTGTTTTATCGAAAAAAGGATTTCGAAAAGAGTTCGTTTTATTTTAAGGGTTATTTTCAACTTTTAGGAGTCGCCACTTAATTTTTAAGGAAAATCAAGAAAACTCATTTCCAAAACAACTTAACAGAAAAAAATCACTTTGGAAACCTTTTAAGGGGTTCGGGATTCATATTAGTGTCTTAGGAAGGTGTAAGGCACCTAAGACACTCCGCTAACTTGCGGTTTCCGGCGATTAACTTATTTGACTATTTTTTGTTTTAACCTTTGCGAATTGAAGTTTGAACTTTATCATAATTTACTTAGCCAAACTTTGCAAATTTGAAATATTTATCTTGCAAATTTCGTTTAAGGTTGAAGCTTTTTGAATTCGAACGAACTTGCGAAATATTATTGTTTCAAGACTTCGTTAAAGCTAAACTTTTTAAAACCTTAACTCTAAGCCAACCTCAAATTTAAACACCTATCGCTTTAAAGTTCAATNGTTCAATTTTACGTTTTAAGTTCGATAAAGTAAAAGGCGTTCGATGGGGTTTGGAGTTTCTAATCCTAAACTAACGGCATTTAAACAAAATGTAAACAAATAGCAAAGAGAGATAGAGAGAGAGGGAGAGAGAGAGATTTGGGTCCAAGTTTTCGGGTTCTGTTCGCCTTGACCGAAACTTGGACCCACCTGCTTTTGGGTTTTTAACCCATTTTCTTTCTTTCGTACCTGTCCTAGTCTAAACATACAAGAATAAATACAAGGGAAGTAAAAATGACAAGGGCT